>NW_027513191.1:0-251527 GCF_048772815.1 Callospermophilus lateralis | reverse complement strand
CTATGCATTTTTCAAAAATGAAGTTGGAAGCACTTTGGGGTTTCCATTCATCTAGGAACCATTACATGGGGAGGAAGCTAATTTCAATGAAAGCTCTGAGGAACTCTCATAGGCAAGGCTTCCCAAACAGTGGCCAAAAGGTCACATGAAGCCAGGCCCATTGAGGTCTACAACGTGAGGTCCATGTGTCTTTTGACTCTAACTATGGCTGCCAAGTTTTTCAGAATAAAATCATGTGATATCTTTGCTGAGATTTTCAGTTCTCTGTGGAAAGCCATCCTGGGCCTAGATCTCAGGTTTCAAGGGCAACTCTCATGTGTGGCCTCCTACAATCCCAACACAATTCATGGCAATACTTCTCTGTCATCAGTTCCCAAACTCAGTCTCTAAGGGAAATCACACCAGAGTTCAAGCCCATGTAGACCCAGTCATCTCTTCCAACCGCCACACAAATGACCACAATTAAAACCAAAACATTTCCACATGGCCCTCATCTTCATCCATATAGACACTCATCATAAACTCTGGCTGGAGGTTTCCATGAGGGGCGCAGCCCAAGACAGTGTCCAAAATATGCACCCTTGCCCCTCATTTGTCTAAATTTAGGGTGGCCTGGAAACCCATCCTGTGAACAAGGAGTGATAAAATAGGCCTGCTGTTAATACTGCTCTGCTTCTCCAATTTGAGGCCTACTGAATGTCAGGTATAGATTGCTTATGTGATTTGGCATCATGAGAGAACCCAAGCACTTCTGCAGGACTTTGAAGAACTCATTTGACCCAAAGGAATCCTATTCTCACTTGATGGAGTTCAGGACCTAACACAGGAAGACAAGAGACTTCATCCACAATGACTGATCATTTTGCCATTTTGGTTTTGGATGCACACATGGGATCTTCTTTAGATTTATCAGGAGCTGAGAATCTTAGCCACCCCCTCAATCAGGGCCTAGTGTCTGATTAAGACACATCCCTTTCCAAAGCAATTAAGCAAAGAGCCACACGTGATACCCATTCATTTAAATTTGAAAACTGTTTCTTCAGGCTTCTAAAAGGGGTGGCCTGAGGCAAAGACCTTCCTGACATTCAAGGCAACAGAACCATAGGTAAGCAAATGGACCAAAGCAGGGTTTCTCCACTGAGACTCTACTGCTCACACTAATATCTGAGTTTTCAGAGATGTTCCCATTCCCTTCAGCTATCAAGAACATGGACATGTCCCAGAGCTTGGAGGTGGTACATATCTTGGACAATAAATCATGAGCTTATTCTGGAGAGTGGCCAGAATTCAGGAAGAAAACAGGAACTTAGGAAGTTAGTAGTTGTTTCCTATCCATAAGGCAAACCACAGTCCAATTATCAATTGTGAATGATGAATGCTGGGAAGCTTTCTACTAGACAGGACACCTCCATTGATGCATTCTCTTTTCTAATGTCTAAAACCACGGACACAGTGGATACACAGACATAGAAACACTTGCCTTGTCAAAAGAGTAACTAGAAACAGTCGACTCCAAACCAAACCAACCACCTTTTCTACCTATTCTCAGAACATGAGACAAAACCATAAACTCACACCCACACACATAAAGGCACCTCCTTCCCAAAAGTGTGTGTGTGACTATCCAGAGTGTCCTCTGACTGGTGGGCTATACTATGTTCCTCTCGAAATGGCCTTTCCACTTTCAGATCATGTCTCCTTGGCCAACTCTGTGATGCTGTGAGGAGCCTGCAGTTAGCCACTACCTGCTATCTCAGAAAAGGCCCCTCTTCAGAGCTCAACTGGCATTTGGCCATCCTCACATCAGTAGGTACCAAGAAAGTCTTACTTGTACTTGGTAAATCCAAACAAGTGAGCCCACTGGGACTGGGACTGGGACTGGCTCTCGGTGCCTGGCTTCTTGCATCACAATTTCAGAGAGTTCCATCACCAAGGAAGTTAGCTAGGTCACTTCCTTCAGGAACTGAATGAGGTCCCTCTCTTGGCAACAACTTTGTCCTAACAGTTTCTTCCAAGGGTCCCTTTAGATGGAGGCTGCTCCTACTTTGTGTGACAATTTGACTAGTTAAAATGGTATATCAAAATAGGCACCTGGGAACAGCTCTCCACGCAGGCCTGGTTAGGTCCATCTTCTCTACATTAAGAAGAGAAAGGCTGATGCATACACATCCCTTCATCCTGTTCAGGTTGTTTGCCATGGAAGATGGCTTTTGCTCTCTCAGATCCTTCATAGCTGCCTACATCTTCTCCAGGGATCATTTCTGCATCGAACTTTGAGGTTCTCAGCAGTTGGAAGATACCCTACATTACTGTATTGTAAGATGAACTCTGTCCCTGCTCTTTTGTAATTTTAGATTGAGGCAACAGTGTATGGTTAGGGTTAATTACAAGTTTGATTTGGGTTAGGAATCATTCTGCGGGATGAATAATGGTCTTGGGAACCTGCAATATTTATAGGAATATAGAGATGAAATATAAGTATGAAAACAGAAATCTAGGTAAGATTTGAAGCTCAGAAGTGCATTGGGCAACTGATTGTGATACGTACCTTTGAATTACGTTCTGCATACATGTTTCAGAAAAATCGATATACAATAGCATAGGACCTTGTACCTTGGATGATTGAATGTAGTAGAGAACATCCACTCAAAAAGGGATAGTTGATAGGATCAGGAAGATAGTCAGTATGTTTCGGAAGAAGAGTGAGTATAGGATTTGGACCAAAGTTCATAAGCAATAGGGTTTCGGTTAGAGAGTGAATGTCAATGTCAGCACATGTGAAGGGTCAGTCACAATTTTGAACTGGAGAAAATATGTAGGAAAGTAGATATCAATAGAGACATTAGGAAATCAGGAAAAGTACAAAGTGAGTGAAAAAATTAGACATTTTCAATGGTATTGAGGTTGAATATATAATCTTAGGAAGAAACAAATATGTAGTCACCAATAGGATTGACATTTGAGAGCATTAGGCAACCTGGTCATGGATGTTTTTAGTAATCCATGTTCAGTTTCCATTTAGGCTTTGGTACAGTCATACGTGTGAATTTTGCATTTTGTGTCCAGAATATTACTGTGATACCATGCATATGTAGATCAGGTGATATGAGTATTTCTTCCACCATTTCTGGGAGCAATATTTTGAAGATGTATAAATTAGTATTGGGGGTACAAAGAGGTGTAACCTGTGTCTATGAATATAGAGATAATGCATGAATAGACCATACTGTGAATAAATAATATAACTGGTTCCACTTTACAAAATGTATTGAATTGATATCAGAAAATATATAAGAAATCTTTTATTGATATATAATCATTCATTCCAACCAGTTATACATCTAATAGTGATATTATAGTTATGGTTTATCATAAAGTGTGTGTCCGTTTTGCTTTAAAAGTGATAAAGGAAATCGAAAATAATGTGTTTGGAAAGAAATCTCATGAAAAGATCAGTCAAGAAACATGGAGGAAAACATGTGTTCTGAAGCAGGAAGTGATTGAAATTGAAACAAATGCCTATAAATTTGCTAAATTGTGGAGGAAATATATATCCTATGATGTGCATAAACTGAAGAAATTGTAATGTCCCAGTGTTAAATAAAAATGAACGTCGATATACACATCATGTCCCATAGGAATCTACTTGCATTGATGATAAACTGTGTCAGTTACTGTAGAAATGTTAGGATTTGTATGCACCATTCACTGAAGTTAGTTTTCAGCACTAGGAATCAAATATGTATTTCAGGTGGATGAAATTTTCTGAGAATAATCTTGTGAAACGTTGATTATAAATCCACGTTCATGAACATGAATGAAATTAGGAAGTGTATATAAGACACATATATTTCATATTTTGAAAAATATGGAGAGAGTGTGTATATATATATATATATATATATATATATATATATATATACACACACACACACAGAGAGAGAGAGAGACATTAAAAATAGCAATATATGCCAATCAAAATTCACCATGAAATATATATCATCCACAGATCCAAAAATATTCATTTTACTGAACAAAGATTTGTGTATAATTTTGTTCTCTAGGAAGCTCACCCATAGGTTGAATTTTCAGTTCCAACGGCGTTTATGAGGAGTGATCTCTTCTCTCAATTTGTATCTGCCAAGTCAGCCACCTCACAAGAATGTACGTGTAGTACCAGGTAGGATTCTCTATGTGCATATAAAAATATATGTGCTGAGTAGGCTACAGAGAAAGAGAGACAAGAATTCACATATTTGTTATCTTTAAAATCACATGGACAACTATTGCAACAAAAATTGTCTAGATTAATAACTCCTAACCTTTATAATGCAAAAGGCAAGTCCAACTATACACCATGCCTCCTCTGAACTGTTTGTATTTCTATTATGTTTGGGTTATTTTTCTGCCTCATATTAGGATTAGTAGTCAGACACTAGTAGGGTATGGTTTAGTGTCAGGGATTCAGTATTTCAAATGGAAAATTGGAAAATGAATCCAATATGTATGCAAATATGTCCTACACAAAAGTCTTCCCACTCTCATCCAGAAAAATCCATTGACATTATCTTCACCCTATGTAAGATGCAATTCGAAGAGAAGAGTTAGAAAATCTGTGAATACATATCTGGAATGGAAAATGCTCAGGAGTTCACAACCTTGGAGGTGGTAGAGGAGTTTCCAAAAGTAAGTGACTGCGTAAACACTCCACAAACATGGAACTCTGCTGGCCAAAAGCCTTCTTGAGAAACTGCCTCTGAGTTTGGACACATGAAATATATCTTGTTGTCCGGAGCTTTAGCTTCATTTCTGGTGAGACCATCAAAGCTGGATCTGCATCTATGTGACCTGGAGGACATCGTTTCTTATTTTCCATTGAACATTAGGTACCGGTGTTGATTTCTCTCTTTGTTGGTAAACTGTGGCCACTGGAAGCTTAGTGTCTCCCTGAGTGGACTGTGAAGCCATTTGGTCATCCTGAACTTTTTGTGGTGTTTCTTGCTGCTGCACTGGGAGTTTGGTATTTGCTTCACGAAATACAAGGAGTTCAACTAGGATATAGTGCTAGAGGGAGTTTTGTGACGTGTGTTGGGTCAGGGTCTGCAGGAGAATTCACCAACCAGGGTTCTATCCCACATAGCTTGCCCCCTTGACCATCGCAACCTGATTCTGAACATTGCCCAGAAACCTCTCCATATAACAAGATGCCTTTTCATATAATAGTCTGCTGGCTGTACCAAGTCAGTCACAAGCTATTTGGAAGCCAATGGATGATCCACATGGCCACACCACAGTTGTATTATCACACACCTGCCCACCACTGCTCTAGGCCCACTACTCAGCAGGCTCCAACTAACTGGCATCTCTGTTCCACACCATTTTCATGAAACCCAGCCAATCAAGGCACTGTCTGTAACACTAATGATCAGCAAGAGAACAACCAATGGTTCTCCAGTGCCATTTGGTCATTGGGAATTTCAAAAACATCATGGTATTTATCTATCCATTTTTCAAGAATGAAGTTGGAGGCACTTTGGGGTTTCCATTACATGGAACCATTACATGGGGAGGACTCTCATTTCAATGAAAGCCCTGAAAAACCCTCACAGGCAAGGCTTCCCAACCAGTGGCCAAAAGGTCACATGAAGCCAGGCCCATTGAGGTCTACAACGGGAGGTCCATGTGTCTTTTGACTCTTAACTATGGCTGCCAAGTTTTTCAGAATAAAATCATGCGATATCCTTGCTGAGAATTTCAGTTCTCTGTGGAAAGCCACCCTGGGCCTAGATCTCAGGTTTCAAGGGCAACTCTTATGCGTGGCCTCCTAAAATCCCAACACAATTCATGGCAACACTTCTCTGAGGTCAGTTCCAGAACTCAGTCTCTAAGAGGAATCACACCAGAGTTCAAGCCCATGTGGACCCTGTTATCTCTTCCAACCGCCACACAAATGACAACAATTAAAACCAAAACATTCCCACATGTCCCTCATCTTCATCCATATAGACAGTCATTATAAACTCTGGCTGGAGGTTTCCATGAGGGGCGCAGCCAAGACAGTGTCCAAAATATGCACCCTTGCCACTCATTTGTCTAAATTCATGGTGGCCTGGACACCCTTCCTGTGAACCAGGAGTGATCAAAAAAGCCTGCCGTTAACGCTGCTCTGCTTCTCCTATTTGAGGCCTACTGACAGTCAGGTATAGATTCATTATGTGATTTGGCATCATGAGAGAACCCAAGTACTTCTGCAGGACTTTGAAGAACTCATTTGACCCAAAAAAAATCCCTATTCTCACTTGATGGAGGTCAGGAACCTATCGGAGGAAGGCAGGAGACTTCATTTACAATGACTGATCATTTTGCCATTTTGGTTTTGGATGCACACATGGGATCTTCTTTACATCTATCAGGAGCTGAGAATCTTATCGACAGCCTCAAACAGAGCCTAGTGTCTGATTAAGACACATCCTTTTCCAAAGCAATTAAGCAAAGAGCCACAGGTGATGCACATTCATTTCCATTTGAAATCTGTTTCTTCAGGCTTCACAAAGGGGTGGCATGATGCAAAGACCTTCCTGACATTCAAGGCAACAGAACCAAAGGTAAGCAAATGGACCAAAGCAGGGTTTCTCCACTGAGACTTTACTGCTCACACTGATATCTGAGTTTTCTGAGATGTTCCCATTCCCTTCAGCTATCAAGAACATGGACATGTCACAGAGCTTGGAGGTGGTACATATCTTGGACAATACATCATGAGCTTATTCTGGAGAGTGGCCAGAATTCAGGAAGAAAACAGGAACTTAGGATGTTAGTAGGTGTTTCCTATCCATAAGGCATACCACGGTCCATTCATCAATTGTGCAGGATAAATGCTGGGAAGCTTTCTACTAGACAGGACACCTCCACTGATGCATTCTCTTTTCTAATGTCGACAACCACGGACACAGTGGATACACAGACATAGAAAGTCGCCTTGTCAAAAGACTTACTAGAAACAGTCGACTCCAAACAAAACCAACCACATTTCCTACCTATTCTCAGAACATGAGAAAAAACCGCAAACTCACATCCACAAACAAAGGCAACTCCTTCCCAAAAGTAGGTCTGTGACTATCCGGAGTGTCCTCTGACTGGTGGGCCATACTATGTTCTCCACAAAATGACCTCTCCTGTCTCAGATCTTGTCTCCTTGGCAAACTCTGTGATGCTGTGAGGAGCCAACGGCTAGCCACTACCTGCTATCTCAGGAAAGGCTTCTCTTCAGAGCTCTCCTGGCATTTGGCCATCCTCACATCAGTAGGTACCAAGAAGGTCTGACTCTGTACTTGGTAAATCCAAACAAGTGAGCGCACTGGGACTGGGACTGGGACTGGCTCTCGGTGCCTGGCTTCTTGCATCAAAATTTCAGAGTGTTCCATCACCAAGGAAGTTAGGTAGGTCACTTCCTTCAGGAACTGAATGAGGTCACTGCCTTGGCAACAACTTTGCCCTAACCATTGCTTCCAAGGGTCACATTGGATGGAGGCTGCTCTTACTTCCTTTGACAATTTGACTAGTTTCAATGGTATATCAAAATAGGCACCTGAGAACAGCTCTCCACGCAGGCCTGGTTAGGTCCATCTTCTCTACCTTACAAAGAGAGAGTCTGATGCATACACATTCCTTTTTCCTGTCTAGATTTTTTGCCTTTGAATATGGCTTTTGCTCTCACAGGTCCTTCATAGCTGCTGACATCTTATCCAGGGATTATTTCTGCATCGAACTTTCAGGTTCTCAGCAGTTTGAAGATACCCTACATTCCTGTATTGTAAGACGAACTCTGTCCCTGCTCTTTTGTAATGTTAGATTGAGGCAACCGTGTATGGTTATCGTAAATAGCAGGTTTGATTTGGATTAGGAATCATTCTGCAGAATGAATAATGATCTTGGGAACCTGCAATATTTATAGGAATATAGAGATGAAATATACGTATGAAAACAGAAATCTAGGTAAGATTTGAAGCTCAGAAGTGCATTGGGCAACTGATTGCGATACGTAGCTTTGAATTACATTCTGCATACATGTTTCAGAAAAATCGATATACAATGGCATAGGACCATGCACCTTGGATGATTGAATGCAGTAGAGAACATGCACTCAAAAAGTGATAGTCGATAGGATCAGGAAGATAGTCAGTATGTTTTGGAAGAAGAGCTAGTATAGGATTTGGACCAAAGTTCATTAGCAATAGTGTTTCCGTTAGAGAGTGAATGTCAATGTCAGCACATGTGAAGGGTCAGTCACAATGTTGAACTGGAGAAAATATCTAGGAAAGTAGATATCAATAGAGACATTAGGAAATCAGTCAAAGAGTATCAAGTGAGTGAAAAAAATTAAACATTTTCAACAGTTTTGAGGTTGAATATATAATCTTATGAAGAAACAAATATGTAGTCACCAATAGGATTGACATTTGAGAGCATTAGGCAACCTGGTCATGGATGTTTTTAGTAATCCATGTTGAGTTTCCCTTTAGGCTTTGGTACAATCATACGTGTGACTTTTGCATTTTGTGTCCAGAATATTACTGTGATAACATGCATATGTAGATCAGGTGACATGAGTATTTCTTCCACCATTTCTGGGAGCAATATTTTAAAAATGTATAAATTAGTATTGGGGGTACAACGAGGTGTACCCTGTGTCTATGAATATAGAGATAATGCATGAATAGACCATAATGTGAATAAATAATATAACTGGTTACACTTTAAATAATGTATTGAATTGATATCAGAAAATGTATAAAAAATCTTTTATTGATATATAATCATTCATTCCAACCAGTTATACATCTTATGATGATATTACAGTGATGGTTTGTCATGAAGTCTGTTTCAGTTTTGCTTCAAAACTGATAAAGGAAATCGAAAATAATGTGTTTGGAAAGAAGTCTCATGAAAAGACCAGTCAAGAAACATGGAGGAATGCATGTGTTCTGAAGCAGGAAGTGATTGAAAGTGAAACAAATGCCTATATATTTGCTAACCTGTGGAGGAAATATATATCCTATGATGTGCATAAACAGAAGAAATTGTAATGTGCCAGTGTTGAATTAAAATGAACATCAATATACACATCATGTCCATTGGAATCTACTTGCTTTGATGATAAACTGTGTCAGTTACTATAGAAATATTAGGATTTGTAAGTACCATTCACTGAAGTTAGTTCTCAGGACGAGGAAACAAATATGTATTTCAGGTGGTTGAATGTTTCTGAGAATAATCTTGTGAAAAGTTGATTATATATCCACATACATGAATATGAATGAATTTAGAGAGTGTTTAATAAGACACATTTTTTTCATATTTTGAAAAATCTAGAGAGTGTATATATATATATATATATATATATATATATATATATATATATATATATATATATATATATAAAACTCATGGAGAAATATTACAATTAAAATTTGACAAGATTTATAATACATACCCTTGATAAAGCCGAAGGCAAATCCAAGTATATACCATGCCTCCTATGAATGGCCTGTATTTCTATTCTGTTACCTTTCTTTTTATCCATCATATTAGCATTAGTAGTCAGAGTCTATTAGGGTATGTGTTAGTGTCAGGGATCATTATTTCAAATGAAAATAGAAAAATGAATCTAATGTGTATGCAAATATGTGCTACACAAAAATCTTGCCATTCTCATCCAGAACAATTCCTTGACATTTACTTCGCTCCAAGTAAGACACAATTAGTGGAGAGGAGTTCGAAAACCTGTGATTACATATGTGGAACTGAAAATGTTCAGGAGTTCACAACATTGGAGGTGGTAGAGCAGTTTCCAAAAGTAAGGGAGAGGTTAAACACTCCACAAACTTGGAGCTCTTCTGGCCTAAAGACTCTTTGAGAAAATGCCTCTCAGGTTGGGCACATGAAATATATGAAGTTGTCAGGAGATTTAGCTTCCTTTGTTGTGACACCATCAAATGTGGGTCTGCATCTATGTGACCTGGAGGAAATGGTTCCTTATTTTCTAATGAACATGAGACAGCAGTTCTGAATTCTCTTTTTCTTGGTAAACTGTGGCCACTGGGAGTTAAGTTTCTCCCCGTGTGGTCTGTGAAGCCGTTTGGTCATCCTCCATTTTCGTGGTGTTTCTTACTGCTGCACTGGGAGTTTGGAATTGGCTTAATGAAATACAAGGAGTTCAACTGGCACACAATTCTGGAGGGAGTTCTGTCACGTGTGATTGGTCAGGGTCTTCAGGAGAATTTTCGAAACATGGATCTATCCCACATAGCTTTCCCCCTTGACTATAGCAACCGAATTCTGAACATTGCCCTGAATCATCTCAATATAACAAGATGCCTTTACATATAAGGGTCTGCTGCCTGCACCATGTCAGTCACAAGTATTTTGGAAGCCAATGGCCGATCCACGTGGTCCCACAACAGATATTTATTCACAACCATATAGTCCACTGCTCTAGCCCCAATACTCAGCAGGCTCCAACTTATGACATCTCGGTTCTATACCATTTTCATGACAACCAGTCAATCAAGGAACTGTCTGGTACACTCATGATCAGCAACAGGACATCCAAAGTTTCTCCAGTGCCACCTGGTCATGGGAATATTAAAAATTTCATGGTATTTATGTAGCCATTTTTCAAGGATGATGTTGGAGGCACTGTGGGTTTCAATTCATTCAGGAACCATTAAATGGTGAGTAAGCTCATTTCAATGAAAGCTCTGAAGAACTCTCACAGACAAGGCTTCCCAAAGAGTGGCCAGAAGGTCACATGAAGCCAGGCTCATTGAGGTCTACAATGTGAGGTACATATGTGTTTTGAGTGTCAACTATGACTTCCAAGTCTTTCAGTAAAAAAATCATGTGTTATCCTTGCTGAGATTCCCAGTGCTCAGTGGAAAGCCACCCTGGGCCTAGATCTCAGTTTCCAAGAGCTAATCTCATGTGTGGCCTCCTATAATCCCAACACAGTTCATGGCAATACTTCTCTCAGGTGAGTTCCAGAACTCAGGCTCTAAGGAGTATCAGAGCAGAGTTCAAGCCCTGGTGGACCAAGTCATCTCTTCCAACCGCCACACAAATGACCACAATTAAAACCAAAACACTCCTACATGGCCCTCATCTTCTTCCATAAAGACACTCATCATAACATATGGCTGGAGGTTTCCATGAGGGGCACAGCCCAAGACAGTGTCCAAAATAAGCTCCCTTGCCCCTCATTTGCCTAAAGTCAGGGTGGCTTGGACACCCTTCTTCTGAACCAGGAGTGATCTGTAAGGGTAAAAGAAATTGAAATTAAAGTGTTAAAGTTAAAGTGTAAAAGACCGGGTGTTGTAAAGTTTCTAATCTTCAAGGCCTGGTTTAAAATGTAAAGGACCAGGTATTTTTAAGTTTCCATGCTACACGCAAAACCTGAAATTCCTGTAAATTGTAGGACAATTTCTGGACTGCCCAGTAAATATTCCCCCTGACCGCCTGGTTGTTTAATAACCTAGGACCCTGTGTGGCCTACCACATATGCATCGCAGGGCCTAAATCAATCAATTTCAATGTGTACCCCGCTTTAGAATTGACCTATCACTCCCGCCTGACGTGTTCAAGCCAATGAATGAACTAATCATGTTTAGGATTTGTTGTTTCATTTTCCCACAGTGTATGATGATTTGCTAAAGGAGACTGTGATATATGTTAAGTCTCACACTCCCCAAATTATGTACTTAAGCACTGCTCAACCCCTGCTCAGGGATCTGGGCTGCTCTCCCTTCTTGAGTGAGCAGAGAGCACCAGCATGCTGGATTGGATCCTCAATAAATGTCTTTTGCTGTTGCATGAGCATTGGTCTCATACATGAACATGAATGAAATTAAGGAGTGTATAATAAGACACATATATTTCATATTTTGAATAATCTATAGAGTGTAGATTTTTCACAAAACACATACAGAGATATTAAAAAGTAGCAATATATATGCCAATCAAAATTCATCATGAAATACATATCATACACAGATCCAAAAATCTTTATTTTACTGAACATGGATTTATGTGTAATGTTGTTCAACTAGGAAGCTCACGCAAATGTTGAATTTTCAGTTCCTACAGCGTTTAGGAGGAGTGATCTCTTCTCAAAATTTGTATCTGCCTAGTCAGCCACCTCACAATAATGTACGTGTGGTACCAGGTAGGATTCTATTTGTGCATATAAAAATACATGTGCTGAATAGGCAACAGAGAAAGGGAGACAGGAATTCACATATCTGATACCTTTCAAAACACATGGAGAACTATTTCAATTAAAAATTAACCAGATTTTTAACAACTACCCTTTATCATGCAAAAGGCAAGTCCAACTATACACTATGCCTCCTCTGAATTGCTTGTATTTCTATTCTGTTTGGGTTATTTTTCTCCATCATATTAGCATTAGTAGTCAGAGTCTAGTAGGGTATGCTTTAGTGTCATGGATTCAGTAATTCAAATGAAAATAAAGGAAAATGAATCCATTGTTTACGCAAATATGCACTACAAAAAATCTTTCCACTCTCATTCAGAGCAATGCCTTGACATTACCTTCACCCCAAGTAAGACACAATTAGAGGACAAGAGTTAGAAAATCTGTGAATACATATCTGGAATGGAAAATGCTCAGGAGTTCACAAGCTTGGACATTTTAGAGGAGTTTTCAAAATTAAGGGACAGGATAAACAGTCCACAATCATGGAACTCTGCTGGCCTAAAGACTTCTTGAGAAACTGCCTCTGAGGTTGGGCACTTGAAATATATTTTCTTTTCAGGAGCTTTAACTTCCTTTGTAGTGATACCATCAAAGATGGGTCTTCATTTATCTGACCTGGAGGACATGGTTTCTTATTTTCCAAAGAACATGAGGCAGCAGTGCTCAATCCTACCTTTGAAGGTAAACTGTGGCCACGGAGGGCTAAGTGTCTCCCCGTCTTGACTGTGAAGCCAATTGGTCATCCTACAATTTTCGTGGTGTTTCTTGCTGCTGCACTGGGCTTTTGGTATTTCCTTCATGAAATACAAGGAGTTCAACTGGGACACAGTCCTGGAGCGAGTTCTGTCACGTGTGGAGGGTCAGGGTCTACAGGAGAATTCACCAACCAGGCTTCTATCGCACATAACTCGCAACATTGCCCATAGCAAACTGATTCTGAACATTGTCCTGAAACCTTTCCTTATAACAAGATGCCTTTACATATAAGGGTCTGCTAGCTGCTCCATGTAAGCCACAAGCCATTTAGAAGTTAATGGCAGACTCACATGGCCCCACCACAGATATTTTATTATACACCTGCACACCACAGCTCTGGGCCCACTTCTCAGCACTCTCCAACTTACTTACATCTCTGTTCTACACAATTTTCGTGAAACCCAGTCAGTCAAGGCACTGTCTGGTACACTCATGATCAGCAACAATACATCCAAAGGTTCTCCAGTGCCACCTGGTCAGGGGAATTTCAAGGTATTTATGGAGCAATTTTTCAAGGATGAAGTTGGAGGCACTGTGGGTTTCAATTCATTCAGGAACCATTAAATGTTGAGGAACCTCATTTCAATGAAAGCTCTAGAGAACTCTCACAGGTAAGGCTTCCCAAAGAGTGGCCAAAATATACATATATATCATATTTTGAAAAATCTTGACAGTGTATATCTATATCTATATCTATATCTATATCTATATCTACACACACACACACACACAAACACACACAGACATTAAAAACTAGCAATATATATGCCAATCGAAATTCATCAAGAAATATATATCATCCACGTATTCAAAAATATTCATTTTACTGAACATGGATTTATGTATAATGTTGTTCAACTAGAAAGCTCACCCATAGGTTGAATTTTCAGTTCCAACAGCGTTTAGGAGGACTGAACTTTTCTCACAATTTGTATCTGCCAAGTCAGCCACCTCAGAAGAATATATGTGTGATACAAGGTACAATTCTATATGTGCATATAAAAATATATGTGCTGAATAGGATACAGAGAAATGGGGGAGACAGGAATTCACATATTTGATAAGTTTAAAAATACATGGACAACTCTTTCAACAAAAAAATTGACTAGATTTATAACTCCTACCCTATATAATGGAAAAGGCAATTCCAACGGTACACCATGGCTCCTCTGATGTGTTTGTATTTCTATTCTGTTTGGGTTACTTTTCTCCATCAAGTTAGGATTAGTTGTCAGAGTCTTGTAGGGTATGGGTTAGTGTCAGGGATTCAGAATTTCAAAAGGAAAATTGGAAAATGGATCCAATGTGTATGCAAATATGTGCTACACAAAAATCTTCCGACTCTCATCCAGAACAATGCCTTCACCTTAACTTCGTCCCAAGTAACACATGTAGAGAAGATGAGTAAGAAAATCTGTGAGTACATATCTGGAATTGAATATGCTCAGGAGTTCACAACCTTGCAGGTAGAAGGGGAGTTTCCAAAAGTAAGGGACAATGTAAACACTCCACAAACATGCAGCTCTGCTATCCTAATGACTTCTGGAAAAACTGCCTCAGATGTTGGGCTCTTGAAATATATGTTGTTGTCAGGAGCTTTAGCTTCGTTTGTAGTGAGACCATAAAAGCTGGGTCTGCATCTATGTGACCTGGAGTAGATGCTTTCTTATTTACCAATGAAAATGAGGCAGCATTGATGAATTCTCTCTTTCTGGGTCAACTGTGGCCACTTGGGGCTCAGTGTCTCATCATGTGGACTCTGAAGCCATTTGATCATCCTCCAATTTTTGTGATGTTTTTTGCTGCTGCACTGGGAGTTCAGTATTTGCTTCACGAAATACAAGGAATTTAACTGGGCACAGTGCTGGAGGGAGTTCTGTCACGTGTGGTGGAACAGGGTCTGCAGGAGAATGCACAAACCAGGCTTCTTTCCAACATAGCTTGCCACCTTGACCATAGCAACCTGATTCTAAACATTGCCCTGAAACTTATCCATATAACAAGAATCATTTACATATAATGGTCTGCTGGATACACCATGTCAGTCACAAGGCATTTGGAAGCCATTGGCAAATCCAGATAGAAGCACCACAGATGTTTTATCTCACACATGCCCACCTTTGCTCTAGGTCCACTATTCAGCAGGCTCCAACTTACTGGCATCTCTGTTCTACACCATTTTCGTGAATCCCAGCCAATCAAGGCACTGTCTGGTACACTCATGATCACCAACAGGATATCCAATGGTTCTCCACTGCCTCCTAGATATGGGAATTTCAAAAATTTAATGGTATTTATCGAGCCCATCTTTCAAGGTTGAAGTTGGAGTCACTGAGTGTTTCATTTAATTCAGTAATCATTAAATGGTGAAGAAGCTCATTTCAATGAAAGCTCTGGAGAACTCTAACTGCTAAGGCTTCTAAAAAAGTGGCCAAAATGCCACATGAAGCCAGGCCCATTGAAGTCTACAATGTTAAGTGCATTTGTGTTTTGACTCTCAACTATGGCTGCCAAGTGTTTCAGAATAAAATTATGTGATACCCTGGCTGAGATTCCCAGTGCTCTGTGGAAAGCCACCCTGGGAATAGATCTCTGTTTCCAATGGCGACTCCCATGTGTGGCCTCCTAATATCCCAACACAATTCATGGCAATACTTCTCTGAGGTCAGTTCCAGGACTCAGTCTCTATGGGGTATCACACCAGAGTTCAAGCCCAGGTGGACCCAGTCATCGCTTCCAACTGCCACACAAATAACCACAGTTAAAACCAAAACACTCCCACATGGCCCTCATCTTCTTCCATATAGACACTTCTCATAATCTCTGGCTGGATGTTTCCATGAGGGGCGCAGCCCAACACAGTGTCCAAATAAGCTCGCTTGCCCATCATTTTCCTAAAGTCAGGGTGGATTGTACACCCTTCCTGTGAACCAGGAGGGATCAAATATGCCTTCCAGTAATACTGCTCTGCTTCTCCAATTTGAGGCCTACTGACTGTCGGTATAGATTTTTTATGTGATGTGGAGTCATGAGAAAACACAAGCATGTATGCAATTGCCTTTGCAGGCTTTTGAAGAACTCATTTGATTAAAAGGATCCCTATTCTCACTTGATGGTGGTAAGGAACCTAACAGAGGAAGGCGAGAGACTTCATCAACAATGACTGATCTTTTTCCCATTTTGGTTTTGGATGCACACATGGGATCATTCTTTAGATCCATCAGGTGCTGAGAACCTAAGCCACAGCCTAACACAGGGCCAAGAGACTGATTCAGACACATCCATTTCCAAAGCAATTAACAAAGAGCCACAGGTGATGCCTATTTAATTCCATTTTAAAACTGTTTTCTTCAGGCTTCACAAACTGTGTCCTGAGGCCAAGACCTTCCTCACATTCAGGGGAAGAGAAGAATTGGTTAGCAAAAGGCCCAAAGCAGAGTTTCTCCACTGAGGCTTTCCTGGTCACACAGATATCTGAGTTTTTTGAGATGCTAGCCATTCCCTTTAGCTATCCACTACATGGCCTTGTCACAGAGCTTGGAGGTGGTACATATCTTGGACACAAAACCATGAGCCTATTCTGGAGAGTGGCCAGATTTAGGAAGAAAACAGAAACTTAGGAAATTAGTAGGTGTTTTCCATCCATAAGGGAAGCCACAGTCCATTCATCAATTGGGTAGGATGAATGCTGGGAAGGATTCTACTAAACAGGACACATCCATTGATGAATTCTCTTTTCAAATGTCGACAATCACGGACACAGTGGGATACACAGACATAGAAACACTCACTTTGTGAAACGACTTACTAGGAACAGTCCACTCCAAACCAAACAAACCACCTTTTTTACCTATTCTTAGAACATGAGACAAAACCACAAACTCACACTCACACCCTCAAAGGCACCTCCTTCCCCCAAAGAGGTCTGTGACAATCCGGAGTGTCCTCTGACTTGTGGGCCTTATTATGTTCCCTGAAATGTCCTGTCCTGTCTCAGATCTGGTCTCCTTGGCCAAATCTGCGAAGTGGTCAGGAGCCAGCTGTGAGCAACTACCTGCTTTCTCAGGAAAGGCCCCTCTTCTGAGCTCTCCTGAAATTTGGCCATTCTCACATCAGTAGGTACCAAGAAAGACTGACTCTGTTCTTTGTAAATCCAAATAAGTGAGCCCACTGGGAATGGTACTGGGACTGCCTCTGGTTGCCTGGCTTCCTGGATCCCAAGTTCAGAGAGTTCTATCACCAAGGAAGTGAGGAAGGTCACCTCCTTTGTGAACTGAATGAGGTCACTGCTTTGGAAACCACTTTGTCCTAAAATTTGCTTCCAAGGTTCCCATGAGATGGAGGCTGCCCCTATTTCCTGTGATACTTTCACAACTGAGAATTGTATATCAACCATAGGCAGCCGGGAACAGCTGTCCACACTGGCCTGGTTTGGTCCATCTTCTCTACATTAAGAAGAGTGAGGCTGATTCTGACACATCCCTTCATCCTGACCGGGTTGTTTGCCATGGAAGATGACTTTTGCTCTCTCAGGTCCTTCATAGCTGCCTAAATCTTCTCCAGGGATCATTTCTGCATGGAACTTTGAGGTTCTCAGAGGTGGAAGATCCCCTACATTCCTGTATTGGAAGACCAATTCTGTCCCTCCTCTTCTGTAAAGTTAGATTGAGGGAACATTGTATGGTTAAGGTTAATAACAGGTTCCATTTTGGTTAGGAATCATTCTCTGGGATGAATAATGGTATTGGGATTTTGCGATATTTTCAAGAATATATAGGTGAAATATAAGTATGAAAAAAGATATCTAGGTAATTTTTGAAGGACAGAAGGGAATTGGCCCCATGATTGGGATTCTTAGCTTTCAATTATGTTCTGCACAGGTGTCTCAGATAAATTGATATACAGTGGCATAGGATCTTGTCTTTTGGATGATTGAATGTCGAAGAGAACATCTGGTCCAAAAGGGATAGTTGGTGGATTAGGAAGATATTCGGTAGGTTTAGAATGAAGAGTGTGTATAGAATTTGGACCAAAAGATCTTTAGCAATAGGGTTTTGGGTAGAGACTGAAAGTAAATGTCAGCACATGTGAAGAGTCAGTCACAGTGATAAACTGGGGAAAAAAAACAGGAAATCAGATATCAATAGAGACATTAGGAAATCAGGACAAGTATAAAGTGAGTGATACGATTAGAAATTTTCAACAGGGTTGAAGTTGAATATGTAATTTCAGGAAGAAACAAATATGTAGTCACCAATAGGATTCACTTTGAGAGCATTAGGCAACCTGGATATGGATTTTTTTTTTTAATCCATGCTCACTTTCCATTTAGGATTTGGTACAATCATAAGTGTGACCTTGCTTTTTGTTTCCACAATATTACTGTGATTAATGTATATATAGATCAGATGACATGAGTATTTCTTCCACCATTTCTGGGAGCAATATTGTGAAGACATATAATTTAGTATTGTGGGTACAAATAGGTACAGGCTGTGTTATACGAATATAGAGATAATGCATGAATAGACCATACTGTGAATAAATAATATAACTGGTTCCAAATTTAAATAATGGATTGAATTGATATCTGGATATATACTGGAAAACTTATATTGATATTCATACAATCATTTATACCAGTTATACATCTAATGGTAATATTAGTGTTATGGTTTATCATGAAGTGTCTGTGAGTTTCGCTTCTCAAATGATTATGGAAATCAAAAATAATGTGCTTGGAAAGAAGTCTCATTAAAACAACAGTCAAGAAACCTGGGGGAATACATATGTTCTGAAGCAGGAAGCAATTGAAAGTGAAAAAAAATCCTATGAATTTGTGAATTTGTGAATGAAAAATGTATTCTATTATGTGCAAAAACTGAAGAAATATTAATGTACCAGTTTTGAATAAAAATGAACGTCAAAGTACATATCATGTCCCATAGGAATCTACTTGCATTGATGTTAAACTGAGTCATTTACTGTAGCAATATTAGGATTTGTATGCACCATTCACTGAAGTTAGCTTTCAGTACTAGGAAACAAATATATATTTCAGGTGGATTAATATTCCAGAGAATATTCTTATGAAAAGTTTAATAAAAATCCACATTCATTAACATCAATGAATTTAGGGAGTATATAATAAGACACATACATTTCATATTTTGAAAAATCTGGAGAGTTTATACATATATATATGCACACACACACACACACACACACATATACATTAAAATGTAGCAATATAAATGCCAATCGAAAGACATCATGAAATATATATCATCCACAAATCCAAAAATCTTCACATTTCTGAACATCAATTTAAGTATAATGTTGTTCAACTAGAAAGCTCACCCATAGTTTGTTTTGTAAGTTCCAACAGCATTTAGGAGGAGTGATCTCTTCTCACAATTTGTATTTGCCAAGTCAGCAACCTCACAAGTATCTACGTGTGATACCAGGTAGAATTCTATATGTGCATATAAAAATACATGTGCTGAATAGGGTACAGAGAAATGGAGACAGGAATTCTCATATTTGTTAACTTTAAAAACACATGGAGAAGGGAGGGGCAGAGCCGCCAACCGCACCTGTAAGATAGGCGGACCTGCGAGCCACCGGTAGAACAGGCCTAGCGGCCCGCAATCATACAAAACACATCGCCCTGGTTGGGGGTTGGGCAGAGCCGCTTCGCACCTGCAAGGAACGCGGACATGCGACCCACAGGGAGAACAGGCCCAGCAACCCGCGGAGGGGCAGAGACACCCCTTGCAACTTCTAGATAGGTGAACCTGTGACCCACCGGCAGAAGAGGCCCAGCTGCCTTCAGAGGGGCAGAGCCGGCCCCCGCGCCTGCGAAGTAGGCAGACCTGCGAACACCGACAGACCAGGCGCTAGGCCCCGCCACGGTGCTAGACACATAACCAGGTTTGGGGAGGGGCCGAGCCACTGCCCGTGCCTGGAAAGCAGGTGGACCTCTCACCCTCTGGCAGAACAGACCCAGCAACCTACCAGCCTGGTAGATATATGGCCCCGGTTTAGGGAGGGGCAGAGCTGCCACTCGCGCCTGCAATGTAGACAGCCCTGCAATCCACAGACAGAAGAGGCCCAGCAGCACGCGGAGGGGCAGAGCCGACACCTGCGCCTGCAAGGTAGGTGGACCTGTGACCCACTGGCTGAACAGGAGAAGCGCCCGAAGAGGGGTAGAGCAACTGCCCGCTCCTGCAAGGTAGGCGGACAGGCTACCGACCGGCAGAACAGGTCCAGAGGGCTGCTGGTGTGGTAGGCACATTGCCCCAATTGGAGGAGGGGCAGAGCCACCGCCCACACCTGTGAGGGAGACTTTTCATGAATACAATAGCAATATAAACATTTAGGGGTAAAATTCAATAACACAAAAGTTCCACCAAACAGAAAAAAACGCGAACAGTAGGAAAAGACAAGGAAAGAAAGGACCACAAGCAATGCAGGTCAACTCAACATTAGAAGAGGTAATATCTGCAGCAGATGGAATGTCAGATAAAGAATTTAGGATATACTTGCTTCCGATGATCTGAGTCAACAGGGAGACATTAGACAGCAAAATCAGACAATGAAAGATCACTTCAACAATAAATTACATAAACAAATCCAAGAAGCAAAAGATCAACTATACAGGGAGATAGAGGTTATAAAAAAAAACAAACAGAAATCATAGAAATGCAGGAAGCAATAAACCAACTTAAAAACTCAATTGAGAATACTACCAGCAGAGTAGATCACGTAGAAGATAGAACATCAGACAATGAAGACAAAGTATTTCAACTTGAAAAGAACATAGACAGCTCAGCAAGACTGTTAAGAAACCATGAGCAGAAAATCCAAGAAATATGGGATAACATGAAGAGACCAAACTTAAGAGTAATTGGGATACAGGAAGGTATACAGGTGCAAAACAAAGGAATGAGCATCTATTCAATGAAATAATATGAGAAACCTTCCCAGACATGAAGAATGAGACAGAATCCCAAATCATAGAAGCCTAGAGGATGCCGAATGTGCAAAATCATAAGAGATAAAGACCTAGACATATTATAATGAAGATGCCAAACATACAGAATAAAGAGAGAATTTTAAAAGCTACAAGAGAAAGGAAGCAGATTACATTTAGGGGTAAACCAATCAGGATAACAGCTGATCTTTCAACACAGACTCTGAAAGCTAGAAGATCCTGGAATAACATTTTTCAAACACTGAAAGAAATTGGGTTCCAACCAAGAATTGTGTATCCAGCGAATTTAAGCTTCAGGATGGAAGATAAAATTAAAACCTTCCATGATAAACAAAAGTTAAAAGAATTTGCAGCTAGAAAACCCTTTCTTCAAAAGATCCTTGGCAATACATTATAGGAAGACGAAAAGGAAAATAACAATGAAAACCAACAGTGGGAGGTAGTACAGTAAAGGGGGGAAAAATAATCAAAGAGGAAAAAAAAACATGGTTAGTAACATAAATAAACAAATATGGCTGGAATAACAACCCATATCTCAATAGTAACCCTAAATGTTAATGGCTTAAACTCACCAATTAAGAGACACAGGCTAGTAGAATGGATCACGAAAGAAGACCCAACAATTTTCTGCCTGCAGGAGACGCATTTGATAGGAAAAGAGAAACATAGACTGAAGTTGAAAGGTTGGGAGAAATCATATCACTCATATGGACTTCGGAAACAAACAGGAGTGTCCATACTCAGATCAAATAAAATAGATGTCAAGCCAAAGTTAAGCAAAAGGGATAAAGAGGGACACTACATACTGCTCAAGGGAACCATACACCAACAAGACATAACAATCATAAATATATATGCCCCAAACAATGGTTCAGCTATGTTCATCAAAAAAACTCTTCTCAAGTTCAAGAGTCTGATAGACCACAATACAATAATCATGGGAGACTTCAACACACCTCTCTCACTACTGGACAGAGCTTCCAAACAAAAGTTGAATAAGGAAACTATTGAACTGAATAACACAATTAATAACATAGACTTAATAGACATATATAGAATATACCACCCAACATCAAGCAGTTACACTTTTTTCTCAGGAGCACATGGATACCTCTCAAAAATAGATCATATATTATGTCACATGGCAACTCTTAGACAATATAAAGGAGTATAGATAATACCAGGCATCTTATCTGATCATAATGGAATGAAACTGAAAAATCAACAATAAAAGAAGGAAGGAAACTTCATGCATCACTTGGAGAATGAACAATACGTACTGAATGATCAATTGGTTATAGAAGACATCAAGGAGGAAAATAAAAAATTCTTAGAGATAAATGAAAAAGACAGACGGAACATATCAGAATCTATGGGACACATTGAAAGCAGTTCTAAGAGGAAAATTCATTGCTTGGAGTTCTTTCCTTAAAAAAAGAAAAAAAATCAACAAGTAAATGATCTCATAGTTCATTTCAAAATCCTAGAAAAAAAAGAGCAAAACAACAGCAAAAGAAGTAGAAGGCAAGAAATAATTAAAATCAGAGCTGAAATTAATAAAATCAAAACAAAAGAATCAATTGAAAAATTTGACAATACTAAAAGTTGAAAAATAAATAAAATTGACAGACTCTTAGCCATGTTAACAAAGAGAAGAAGAGAGAGAACTCAAATTACTATCATACTGGATGAAAATGGCAATATCACAACAGACACTTCTGAAATACAGAAGATAATCAGAAATTATTTTGAATCCTTATACACCAATAAATTAGAAGATAGTGAAGGCATTGATAAATTTCTTAAGTCATATGATCTGCCCAGATTGAGTCAGGAGGATACAGACAACCTAAGCAGACCAATATTAATTGAGGAAATAGTAGAAACCATCCAATGACTACCAACTAAGAAAAGAACAGGACCGAATGGGTATACAGCAGAGTTTTTCAAAACCTTTAAAGAGGAACTAATACCAGTACTTTTCAAGATATTTCAGGAAATAGAAAAAGAGAGAGAACTTCCAAATTCATTTTAGGAGGCCAATATCACCCTGATTCATAAAACAGACAAAGACACTTCAAAGAAACAAATCTACAGACCAATATCTCTAATTAACCTAGATGCAAAAATCCTCAATAAAATTCTGGCGAATCAGATACAAAAACTTATTTAAAAAATTGTGCAACATGATCAAGTAGGATTCATCCCTGGGATACAAGGCTGGTTCAATATACGGAAATCAATAAATGTTATTCACCACATCAATAGACTTAAAAATAAGAACCATATGATCACCCCAATAGATGCAGAAAAAGTATTCAACAAAGTACAGCATCCCTTTATGTTCAAAACTCTAGAAAAACTAGGGATAACAGGAACATACCTCAATATTGTAAAAGCAATCTATGCTAAGCCTCAGGCTAGTATCATTCTGAATTGTGAAAAAATTGAAAGCATTCCCTCTAAAATCTGGAACAAGACAGGGATGCCTTCTCTCACGACTTCTGTTCAACATAGTTCTCGAAACACTGGCCAGAGAAATTAGACAAATGAAAGAAATTAAAGGCATAAAATTAGGAAAAGAAGAACTTAAATTATCACTATTTGCAGATGACATGACTCTATACCAAGCAGACCCAAAAGGGTCTACAAAGAAACTATTAGAGTTAGTAAATGAATTCAGCAAAGTGGCATGATATAAAATCAACAATCATAAATCAAAGGCATTCCTGTATATCAGCAACAAATCCTCTGAAATGGAAATGAGGACTACCACTCCATTCAGAATATACTCAAAATAAAAATAAAATACTTGGGAATCAACGTAACAAAAGATGTGAAAGACTTACACAATGAAAACTACAGAACAATAAAGAGAGAAATAGAAGAAGATCTTACAAGATGGAAAAATATACCCTGTTCATGGATAGGCAGAATTAACATCATCAAAATGGCGATATTACCAAAAGTTCTCTATAGGTTTAATGCAATGCCAATCAAAATCCCAAGGGCATTTCTTGTAGAAATAGATAAAACAATTATGAAATTTATATGGAAAAATACAAAACCCAGTATATCAAAGACAACTCTAAGCAGAAAGTGTGAATCAGGCGGTATAGCGATACAAGTCCTCAAATTATACTACAGAGCAATAGTAACAAAAAGAGCATGGTACTGGTACCAAAACAGGTGGGTGGACCAATGGTACATAATAGAGGACACAGAAATCAATCCACAAAATTACAGCTATCTTATATTTGATAAAGGAGCTAATAGCATGAAATGAAGGAAGGATAGCATCTTTAAAAAATGGTGCTGGAAAAACTGGAATTCCATATGTAACAAATGAAACTGAATCCCTTTCTCTCTCCATGCACAAAAGTTGACTCAAAATGGATCAAGGAGCTTGATATCAAATCAGAGACACGGCATCTGATGGAAGAAAACTTTGGCTATGATCTACATACTGTGGGGTCGGGCTCCAAATTCCTCAATAGGACACCCATAGCATAAGAGTTAATAACTAGAATCTACAAACTGGACTTACTCAAACTAAATAGATTTTTCTCAGAAAAAGAAACAATAAGAGAGGTAAAAAGGGAGCCTACACCCTGGGAACAAATCTTGACTCCTCACACTTCAGATAGAGCCCTAATATCCAGAGTTATACAAAGAAATCAAAAAAATTAACAATAAGAAAATGAATTACCCAATGAACAAATGGGCCAAGGACCTGAACAGACACTTCTCAGAGGAGGACATACAATCAATCAATAAGTACATCAAAAAATTCTCAATATCTCGAGCATTCACAGAAATGCAAAACAAACCCACCCTAAGATACCATTTCACTGCAGTAAGCTTAGCAGCCTTTATGAAGTCAAACGACAACAAGTTCTGGCGAGGATGTGGGGAAAAGGGTACACCTGTACATTGCTGGTGGGACTGCAAATTGGCGCAGCCAATTTGGAAAGCAGTATGGAGATTTCTTGGAAAGCTGGGAATGGAACCACCATTTGACCCAGCAATTCCCCTTCTTGGTCTAATCCCTATAGACCCAAAAAGAGCATGCTACAGGGACACTGATAAATCTATGTTCATAGCAGCACAATTCACAATAGGAAGACTGTGGAACCAACCTAGATGCCCTTCAATAGATGAATGGATTAAAAAAATGTGGCATTTATACACAATGGAGTATTACTCTGCATTAAAAAATGACAAAATCATACAATTTGCAGAGAAATGGATGGCATTAGAACGTATTATGCTACGTGAAGATAGCCAATCACTAAAAAACAAATGCCAAATGTTTTCTTTGATATAAGGAGAGTAACTGAGAACAGAGTTGGAAGGAAGAGCATGAGAAGATGATTAACATTAAACAGGGGTGAGAGGTGGGAGGGAAAAGGAAAGAGAAGCAAAATTGCATGGAAATGGAAGGAAACCCTCATGGTTATACAAAATTAAATACAAGATGAAGTGAGCGGAAAGGGGACGAAAACAAGGGGAAGAAATGAATTACAGCAGATGGGGTACATTGAGAGGATTGGAGGGGAGGGGATGGGAGATAGTAGAGGACAGGAAAGGCAGCAGAATACAACAGACACTAGTATAGCAATATGCAAAACAGTGGATGTGTAACTGATGGGATGCTGCAATCTGTATACGGGGAAAAATGGAAGTTCATAACCTACTTGAATCAAAGTGTGAAATATGACATGTCAAGAACTATGTAATGTTTTGAAGAACAAACAATAAATATCAAAGGAAAAAAACACATGGAGAACTATTTCAATTAAAAATTGACTAGGTTTATAACACCTACACTTTATCATGCAAAAGGCAAGTCGGACTATACACCATGCCTCTTCAGAACTGCTTGTTTTTCTATTCGGTTTGGGTCATTTTTCTCCATCATATTAGGATTAGTAGTCAGAGTTTTGTAGGGTACGTGTTAGTGTCAGGGATTCAGTTTTTGGAATGGAAAATTGGAAAATGAATCCAATGTGTATACAAATATGTGCTACACAAAAGTCTTCCCACTTTCATCCAGAACAATGCCTTGACGTTACCATCTCCCCAAATAAGAAACAATTAGAGGAGAAGAGTTAGAAAATCTGTAAATACATATCTGGAATGGAAAATATTTAGGAGGTCACAAACTTGGAGGTGGTAGAGGAGTATCCCAAAGTAAGGTACAGGGTAAACACTCCACAAATATGGAGGTGTGCTGGCCTAAAGACTTCTAGAGAAACTTCCTCTGAGGATGGGCACTTGAAATATATGTTGTTGTCAGTAGCTTTAGCTTCCTTTGTAGTGAGATCATCAAAGCTGGGTCTGCATCTATGTGACCTGGAGGACATTCTTTCTTGCTTTCAAATGCACATGAGGCAGCAGTGCTGAATTCTCTCTTTGTATGTAAACTGTGGCCACTGGGGTCTAAGTGTCTCCCCGTGTGGACTGTGAAGCCTTTTGTTCATCCTCCACTTTTCGTGGTGTTTCCTGCTGCAGCACTGGGAGTTTGGTATTTGCCTCACGAAATACAAGGGGTTCAACTGGAACACAATGCTGGAGGGAGTTTTGTCACTTGTGGTTTTTCAGGGTCTACAAGAGAATGCACCAACCAGGCTTCATTCCCACATAGCTTGCCCCCTTGTCTATAGCAACCTGATTCTGCACATTGCCCTGAAAACTATCAATTTAACAAGACACCTTTACATATAAGTGTCTGGTCACTGCACCATGTCAGTGACAAGCCATTTGGAAATCAATGGCAAATCCACATGGCACAACCACAGATGATTCATCACACACCTGCACACCACAGCTCAGGGCTCACTACTCAGGAGGGTCCAACTTAATAGCATCTCTGTTCTACACCATTGTCATAAATCCCAGTCAATCAAGGCACTGTCTGGTACACTCATGATCAGTAAAAGTGCATCCAAATGTTCTCCAATACCATCTGGTCATGGGAATTTCAAAAATTTTTTGGTATTTATCTAGCCTCTTGGTAAATCCAAACAAGTGAGCCCACTTGGACTGGGACTGGGACTGGCTCTGGGTGCCTGGCTTCTTGGATCACAAAATTCAGAGATTTCCATCACCAAGGAAGTGAGGTGAGGTCACTTCCTTCAGAAAATGAATGAGGCCACTGTCTTGGCCACCACTTTGTCGTAACAGTTGCTTCCTAGTGTCTCAGGAAAAGGAGGCAGCCTCTATTTCCTGTGACACTTTCACAAGTTAGAATGGTATAGAAACATAGGCACCTGGGAACAGCTCTCCACACATGCCTGGTTTCATACATCATCCCTACATTAAGAAGAGATAGGCTGATTGAGACACATCCTTTCATCCTGATCGGGTGGTTTGCAAAGGAAGATGACTTTTGCTGTTTCAGGTCCTTCATAGCTGCCTACGTCTTCTCCAGGGATCATTTCTGCATGGATTTTGAGGTACTCAGCAGGTGAAAGATCTCCTAACTTCCTGTATTGTAATACTAACTTTGTCCCTGCTCTTCTGTAAAGTGAGATTGAGTGAACAATCTCAGTTTACAGAATGGTTAGGGTTAATAGCATGTTCGATTTGGGTTATGAATCATTTTGCTGGATGAATAATGATATTGGGAACCTGCAATATTTATAAGAATATGGAGGTGAAATATAAGTATGAAAACAGAAATCTAGGTAATATTTGAAGCCCAGAAGGACTTTGGGCCCTTGATTGGGATACATAGCTTATATTATGTTCTGTGTGACCTTTGCATTTTGTGTCCAGAATATTACTGTGATAATATGTATATGTAGCTAAGGTGACATGAGTATTTCTTCCACCATTTCTGTGAGCAATATTTTGAAAACTTATAAATTAGTACTGGGGATACTAATAGGTTTACCCTGTTTTGATGAATATAGAGATGATGCATTAATAGACCCTACTGTGAATAAATTATATAACTGGTTCCAAATTTAAATAATGGATTGTATTGATATCTGAAAATATATAGGAAATCTTATATTGATATACATACATTCATTCCAACCAGTTATATATCTAATGGTAATGTTAGGGTTATCATTTATCATGAATAGTGTGTGAGTTTTGCTTCAAAAATGATTATGGAATCGAAAATAATATGTTTAGAAAGAAGTTTAGTAAAAAGACCAGTCAAGAAACATGGAGGAATATATGTCTTCCAAAGGAGGAAGTGATTGAAAGTGAACCAAATGTTTATAAATTTGTGAACTTGTGAATGAATGGATATATCTAATGATGTCCATAAACTGAAGAAATAATTACGTACCAGGTTTGAATAAAAATGAACTTTAACAAACACAATAGAAACATTAGGAATTCTGGAAAAGTATAGTTCGCAGTGAAAGGTTAATAAAATAAGTACTTGTCACTTTCTGTTTTTCAGTATGCTTAACAAAACACTGTTGAAATCTTGAGAACTTTTTGATAGTCTTATTCCCAGAATGTGCTGTCCAAAACTGCCAAACTGCAGAATGTACTCCCTCAACCGGTTGCACACAAACCGCTCACTTGCCCGGACCCATCAATAAACTTCCCCCCCTGCCCTCTCCTAGGAAAATATATAAGCTCTGCTTAAGCTGTTCTCAAGGCTCTCTGCTCTATTCAAGTGAGCTCTGAGCCCCAGCATGCTGGACCCCCAATAAACCCTTTGCTTTGCATGAGACAGTCTCTTGGTGGTCTCTTCACCCGATTGTCGCCGTGGACAAGCGACCCCAACGAACTCCTCTCGGGGTAAGTAAGGTGCCTCTTTCTGGTTTCAGGTTTCAGGTCAGGGCTTGGCAAAATGGATGTCGATGAAGAGCGTGAGCTCTCTCCGATGGTGGCTGACAGTCATGTCACAGAGCCACAGGCCAAGTCCCTGGGGGACGTCATAGAGGACTCAGAAAATCGAGGAACAATAGTCTCCATGACTCAGTGATATTTTGTTTCAGATTCGGTATTGCCAACCCATCGGGTTTTGCCAACTACTCAGTCCTGGTCTCAGTGTTGGACTTCCATATCCTGTCTTTATTGTCTTGTCTTGTCTGTGTCATGTGTTGTTGCTTTTACTGTTTGTGTATCTTTCATTATGGGACAGAGCACTTCAATGCCTCTGTCTCTGACCCTTGTTCACTGCAACAAAGTTTGCTTAAGGGATCAGAATCTTTCTTTTTCAGTAAAATGCTGGACCTGGCAGACTCTCTGTGCCTCAGAATGGCTCACCTTTGGATTTGGATGGACCCTAGAAGGATCTTTCTACTTCCCACTAATTTAAAAAGTTAGAGATATTGTCTTTCAGCCAGAGCCACATAGATACCTGTGAAGACAGATGGACACTGCCTACCAACCCGGTGACGAGGGGAATCAACATCAATATCAAGAAAGAGACTTTGTCTACATTAGACGAAATCAGGTGTCATCCCTGGAACCCTGCTGGAAGGGACCATAGCAGGTGCTACTTATAACACCTACAGCAGTAAAGGTAGACAGAATCACTTCCTGGATCCATACCTCTCATCTCAAGCCTGTGCCCTGTCCAGACTCTGGCTGGAAACTGTAAAAGACTGGTAACGCTTTCAAATTGTGTATTTGCCATGTGGATAATGCAATAGACTCTCCCCTTGACCACCAGTAGTCCTAACCCTCATCAGCCCATTCAGCAGCGATGGCTGATCACAAATCTTACAGGACAAGAAGTATGGTCTATCTCGCATACAGCCCACTTAGGGACATGGTTGCCATCTCTCCACAGAAACATTTGTCAGCTGGCTATAGGTCTTTTCCATTGGGATATCCCTGATGAAGTGGATCCCACTAAAATTCCATTAAATCCCTTCTCTACCATAGATAATGGAAACAAATATTATGGATGTAGGGACACGCGAGCCAGATGCAGGTTGGCTAGCCTAGATTACTATGTTTGCCCGGCGGACTATCAAAGCCACAAACAGTCAAGGCTGTGTTGGGGGAAAGCCGGCTTCTTCTGTAAGTCATGAGGATGTGAGCATACAGGGACTGCTTGATGGAACCCAAACTCCTCATCAAATTCTGTACACAACATTGGCCATATTACCAATTAGATAACCAAAATTGATGGCCCCCAGAGGGGTCTCTGGATCCTCAAATTCTGCGTGACCTTTTTAACTTCTGCAAGTGCTGAAAAGGGTAAAAGGAGATTCCCCTATGTGGAGGCCTTTTCCCTCCTTTGCTCACATCCTGAACTATGCTTCTCCAATAGATCCTCACCCTCAGCCTTCTGCTCCAGACTCTCTGCTCTTACTCTCACCTATGCAACCTGATTTCTCCCCTCCAATTACTAGATCAAAAACCCAAACCTCCGCCTGTTCTAAGACCGTTGCCCCCTTCTTGAGGTAGCAGGTACTGAGGTACACCTCAACCAACTCACTCCTCTCTTTTCCTGTCATTGCCCGCACTGGGTCCCACCAGGTCCTCTTACTACCTAACACAAAGCCCAAACCAGCTGAGAAGAGCCCTCACACCCTTATCCAAGATGCAATGTAAATGGCCTTTAAAGTTGCTTTTTCATCACTGAAAACATGTTACTAAGTATTTAAAGTCCCTCAAATGCTTTTTGGGATACTAACTCCCATCTTACCCTCTGCTGTACCTGTTGTACTGCTCAAGATTTGTTCCTAGAAAAATCCAAAACCCCTTTTCCATTATTCTTTTACATTTCTCCTACCTCATTCTCAGATCCATGGAACTGCTCACAGCCATGCCTTCCCCGTCTTCCCCCTCTGTACCAGGCCCACAGAAAAGTCTTAACTGACCTTCTCCAGAAATCTCCAACATAGCTGAATTTAGGAATTTCAGCAAAAGAGTCCCAATAAAAGATTTCTAAGTAGATAAAATTCCACTTTTCATGTTGCCCTATTCTACTTGGCCACTGGCTAAAAAAATCTGCAATCCTAAGCTAGACACCCCCATACTAATTTTTCACAAAATATGTGAACAAGGCCTTGGCCTTGAGCTGAGGCTTCACATTGATGGCTACATTTGTAAGATAAAGAAGTTACCAACTGGGCTCCATGGTAACAGTTGGCAGGGGGAAAAATAAAGGGAATATAAAGCTCTCCCTCACCCAGGTGTCCTTGGAAGGTTAACTTTCCCAGAACAGAGGAAAAAAAAAGAAGACAAATGGCTTCTTGTGAACTTCTTAAGACTGTGAACTTCTGAGCCCCTTCCCTTATATGTTGGGTACAAAATTCTGAAACTACCTAAACTTGGGATTCCGGGGATTTAATTGATTACAACAGAAGTAATGCCCTCTGAATATGGTTGCAAACAAATAGGACTGTTTTCCTGTCTTTGGTACTATCTTAGGTGCCTTGCCTTGTCCATCCCTACAACAGTATAATTCTAAATACTTAAAACATTGTTTATGTTTTTATGAAGTGGTCAAAAGATGTGATTAATTGTGTAGTTGTGCAAATGTTTCCCAGAGTGCTCTATCATGACACAGGTTCATTTGAAGATCAAATAGGGGGGCATAAAACCTGGTTCCACTGGGAACATATATCCCTCACTTTCGCCATCCTATTAGGAATACATGTTGCTGCAGGGGTGGGCACAAGAACCACTGCCTTGGTCCATGGGACAAAACAAATGACCCAAATAGAAGCAGCAATAGGCCAAAATTTAAAGATATTAGAAACCTCCTTCACAGCATTGCAGGAATCTTTAACCTATCTCTCTGAATTTGTTTTACAGAACAGTCGAGGATTGGAATTTCTCTTCATGAGAGAAGAGGGCCTTTGTTTTGCATTGATGGAAGAATGTTGTTTTTATGCCAACCATACTGGAGTTGTAAAAAAATCTATGAGTAAATTAAAATGACGACTTGAAGAGCGTCAACGAGAGAGAGAGGCCCAAAAAGGGTGGTTTGAATCTTGGTTCACAAAGTCCCCCTGGTTAACTACGCATTTATCAACCCTGGCGGGTCCAATAATAATCCTCACATTATTGCTAACTATAAAACCCTGCTTGCTCAACCATGTAATTTATTTTCTCCAGGCTCAAATTGGACAAGTTAAACTAATGGTAATACCCCACTAGCAGACATGGAATGTGACACCACCCAATGATCATATTTATGATTAAAAGTAGCCAGAAAAAGAAGTGTCGAATGAAAGGTTAATAAAATATGTAGTTGTCACTTCCTGTTTTTCTGTACACTTAACAAAACACTGTTGAAATCTTGAGAAATTTTTGCCAATCTTGTTCCCAGAATGTGCTGTCCACAACTGCCAAACTGCAGAATGTACTCCCCCACCAGGTTGCATGCAAACTGAACACTCGCCCTGACACATCAATTAACTTCCCTCCCTGCACTCGCAAGGAAAAGTTTATAACATCTGCTTAAGCTGTTCTCAGGGCTCTCTACTCTTTTCAAGTGAACTCTGAGCCCCAGCATGCTGGACCCCCAATAAACCCATTGCTGTTACATGAGATAGACACTTGGTGGTCTCTTCTTCCGACGCTCGCCCGACCGTTACTTGGATGATTGAATGTAGAATAGAACATCCAGTCAAAAAGGGATAGTCGGTAGGATTAGGAATATAGTCCGTAGGTTTAGGAAGAAGAGTGAGTATAGGAATTGGACCAAAAGTTCTTTAGCAATAGGGTTTCGGTTAGAGAGTGAATGTAAATGTCAGCACATGTGAAGAATGAGTCACAATGATGAAATGCGGAAAATATGTAGGAAAGAAGATATCAATAGAGACATTAGGAAATCAGGCAAAGTACAAAGTGAGTGATAGGATTAGACATTATCAACAGGGTTGAGTTTCAATATATAATCTTAGGAAGAAACAAATATGTAGTCACCAATAAGATTGACATTTGAGAGCATTAGGCAACCTGGACATGGATGATTTTAGTAATCCATGTTCACTTTCCATTTAGGCTTTTGGGAGAATCCTAAGTGTGACCTTTGCATTTTGTGTCCAGAATACTACTGTGATAAAATGTATGTATAAATCAGTTGACATGAGTATTTCTTCCACCATTTCTGGGAGCAATATTTTGAAGATATACAAATTATTATTGGGCGTACACAGAGGTGTACCCTGTGTCTATGAATATAGAAGTAATGCATGAATTGACAATGCTGTGAATAAATAATATAACTGATTCCACTTTAAATAATGGATTGATAGAATTGATATTTAAAAATATATAAGAAATTTTATATTTATATAGAATCATTCATTCCAATGAGTTATACATCTAATGGTAATATTAGGGTTATATTTTATCATGAAAGGTGTGTGAGTTCTGCTTCAAAAGTGAGTATGGAAATGGAAAATAATGTGTTTGGAAAGAAGTCTCATGAAAAGACCAGTCAAGAAACATAGAGGAATGCATGTGTTCTGAAGTAGGAAGTAATTGAAAGTGACAAAAATGCAAATAATTTTGCTAACTTGTGGGTGAAATATAAGTACGGAAAAAGAAATCTAGGTATGATTTGAAGCCAAGAAGGGCATTTGCCCCTTGAGTGGTTTAATTAGCTTTGACTTATGTACTGCACATGTGTCTCAGATAAAGCGATATACAATGGAACAGGAATTTGCACCTTGGATGATTGAATAACGAAGAGAACATCCAGTCAAAAAGGATTTGTCGCTAGGATTAGGAAGATAGTCGGTAGGTTTAGGAAGAAGATTGAGTATAGGATTTGGACCAAAAGTTCTTTAGCAATAGGGTGTCGGGTAGAGATTGAATATATATGTCAGCACATGTGAAAAGTCAGTCACAATGATGAACTGGGGAAAATAGTAGGAAAGCAGATATCAATAGATATTAAGAAATCAGGCAAATTATAAAATGAGTCATAGGTTTAGACATTCTCAACAGGGTTGAGATTGAAAATGTAATCTTCAGAAGAAACACATATGTAGTCACCAATATGATTGACATTTGAGAGCATTAGGCAACCTGGACATGGATGAGTTTAGTAATCCATGTTCACTTTCCATTTAGGCTTTTGGGAGAATCCTAAATGTGACCTTTGCATTTTGTGTCCAGAATACTACTGTGATAAAATGTATGTATAAATCAGTTGACATGAGTATTTCTTCCACCATTTCTGGGAGCAATATTTTGAAGATATACAAATTATTATTGGGCGTACACAGAGGTGTACCCTGTGTCTATCAATATAGAGATAATGCATGAATAGACCATACTGTGAATAAATAATATTACTGGTTCCACTTTACATAATGGATTAAATTGATATCTGAAAGTATACAAGAAATCTTATATTGAAATACAATCATTCATTCCAACCAGTTTTATATCTAATGATAATATTAGGGTTATGGTTTATCATGATGGTTGTGTGAGTTTTGCTTCAAAATTGATAATGGAAATCAAAAATAATGTGTTTATAAAGAAGTCTCTTAAAAAGAGCAGTCAAGAAACATGGAGTAATCCATGTGTTCTGAAGCAGGAAGTGATGGAAAGTAAAACAAATGCGTATAAATTTGCTAAATTGTGGATGAAATATACATCCTATCATGTGCATAAACTGGAGAAATAGTAATGTACCAGTTTTGAATGAAAATGAACGTCAAAATACACATTATATCCCATAGGAATCTTCATGCATTGATGTTAAACTGGGTCAGTTACTGTAGAAATATTTGATTTTTTTTGGTGTCATAATACACTTTATTTTAGCACTAGCATGCCACAGAATGTAGAGGAAAGAGCAATAGATTTTCAGTTATAGCACTAATAATCTAACATTTAATGACTATTTTGGGGAGTCTAGAAATTGCATAAGGCTATGTAACATAATTGTTTTTTATTTAACATTCATGAAAACTTGGAATTTTGGTAATATTTCTCCTTTTTCATTTTTTATTTTTTCAGTTGTTCATAGACCTTCATTTTATTTATTTGTATGTTGTGATGAGAATATAACCCAGTGCCTCACACATGCTAGACAAGCATGTTAACACTGAGCCAGAAACCCAGCTCCTCCACTTTATCTTATCATCAAACACTCCTCACCCTCTTCATTACTCACTTTCTTAATCGTTTTCCCCCTTCTCTCTATTCTTTTTCACTTTCCCTCCTTATGTATTTTTCTCTCATGTCATTACAAACACTAGTATGCTATGAAATTTACATTTAAAACTGATTTAATAGTCATTCTTTTTTCTTGAGAAAATTTAAAAATTATAATCACCTGATAGATATATTACAATACATTTATTATACATATGCATCTATATTCATTCACATGTATTACATATATATATACATATATATTTAAAATTACTTTGATTAGCCTGTGAGAAATAATATATACCAAGTCTTTCTTAATTTTCAAGTCTTCCAGAATTAACACCTTACAGTGAAAATCAAATAAACATGTTTAAGTTAACAGGTATCATTCTTATTTATCAATACGGATAATTTAAGGTTTTATATCACATTGAGTTGTAATATGGCATATTAACTCTTATGAATTAGAGAAATTTTTTTTTGAACAACCTATTATTTAAGGAACATATGCACTGACATTTCAAATGGCCTTCTTGTGATTTCAATTTTTATCAATTGTTTGTTAATTAAAAAATACTTATTTTAGTAATTTTCATATTCATAATTGATATAAAGTCAATTGTTTAATTCTTTTTGTAAGTAGTTACTTATTACAGTAGGGGCAGTATTAATAATTCTAAATCTTTATAAGAAAAATGGTACAAAGATATTTTCAGGCAAAATTAAGAATAATTGCGATCTCTAAATGTTTGATTACTGATACATATAATACAGAGCTTTTGATGAGTCTCTTTCCCAGTAAAACATAAAATGCAAAGATACAGTTGGGTATGTATGTCCAAATAAAGATAAGAAAAGATACACATTATCAGTTAGAAACTATTAAATAAAAGATGAAAAGAACAATCCAACACATTGTACCAACTTGTCAGTTGAGTTAGTATTCTGGAAGAATAGCCTAAGACTAGAACTGGTCCATGACAAAATATTCACTAAAAAATGAAATATGAAAAATATAGGAAATACTATGAATTTTTCAGGAGGGTAGGTGGATTAACCTTTAATCTCAATTATGTGCATTTTTAAAACCAGTTTTCTGGTACAATAAAATTGTGATAGATACAACTAAACAAAACAAAGTTTCTGCTGAGCAAAATGAATGCATCTCAACACTTTTTTAGCTGATATCTTCCCACTCAATTTTAAACTTTTATTTATTTATTTTTTATTGGTTGTTCAAAACATTACAAAGCTCATGGTATATCATCTTTCATACATTTGACTCAATTGGGTTATGAACTCCCAATTTTCCCCAAATACGAGTTGCAGAATCACAATGGTTACACATTCATATTTTTACAAAATGTCATATAAGTGACTGTTGTATTGTGCTACATTTCCTATCCCCTACTATCTTCCCTCCCCTCCCCTCCCATCTTCCCTCTCTACCTCATCTGCTGTTTTTCACTTCTCTCCCTATTCCACCCTCCTTTCCCCTCACTACCTCTTATATGTAATTTTGTGTAACATTGAGGGTCTCCTACCATTTCCATATGGTTTCCATTCTCTCTCCCTTTTGCTTTCCTCTCTCGTCTTTGATTAATGTTAATCTTTTCCTCAAGTTCTTTCTCCCTGTTCTATTCTTAGTTGCTCTCTTTATATCAAAGAAGACATTTGACTTTTGTTTTTTAAAGAGTGGCTACCTCCTCTTAGCATAATCTGCTCTAATGCCATCCATTTCCCTACAAATTCTATGATTTTGTCATTTTTTAGTGCTGCATAATACTCCATTGTGTATAGATGCCACATTTTTTTTATCCATTCATATACTGAAGGGCATCTAGTTTGTTTCCACAGTCTACCTATTTTGAATTGTGCCACTATGATCATTGATGTGGCAGTATCCCTATAGTACGCTCTTTTAAGATCCTCAGGGAATAGTCTGAGAAGGGCAAAAGCTGGTTCAAAGGGTGGATCCATTCCCAGTTTTCCCAGGAATCTCCATTCTGCTTTCAAAGTTTGCTTCACCAATTTGCAGTCCCACCAGAAGTGTACAAGTGTACCCTTTTCCCCACATCCTCGTCAACACTTGTTGTTCTGTGACTTCATAATAGCTGCAAATCTTACTGGAGTGAGATGGTATCTTAGGGTGGTTTTGATTTGCATTTCTCTGACTGCTAGAGATGGTGAGCATTTTTTCATGTACTTGTTGATGGATTGTATGTCTTCCTCTGTGAAGTGTCTGTTCAGTTCCTTGTCCCATTTGTTGATTACATTATTTGTTATCTTATTGTTTAATTTTTTGAGTTCTTTGTATATTCTGGATATTAGGGCTCTATCTGAAGTGTGAGGGGTAAAAATTTGTTCCCAGGATGTAGGCTCTCTATTTACCTCTCTTATTGTTTCTCTTGCTGAGAAAAAACTTTTTAGTTTAAGTAAGTCCAATTTGTTTATTCTTGTTATTAACTCTTGGGCTATGGGAGTCTTATTATGGAATTTGGAGCCCGACCCCACAGTATGAAGATCGTAACCAACTTTTTTTCTATCAGACGCAGTGTCTCTGATTTTATATCTAGCTTCTTGATCCATTTTGAGTTAACCTTTGTGCATGGCAAGAGAAAGAAATTCAGTTTCATTTATTTGCATATGGATTTCCAATTTTCCCAGCACCATTTGTTGAAGATGCTATTCTTTCTCCATTGCATGCTTTTAGCCCCTTTATCAAATATAAGAAAGTTGTAATTTTGTGGATTGGTTTCTGTGTCCTCTATTCTGTACCATTGGTCCACCTTCCTGTTTTGGTACCAGTACCACACTGTGTTTGGTACTATTGCTTTGTAGTACAGTTTGAAATCTGATATCGCTATAACTCCAGATTCACACTTACTGCTTAGAGTTGCTTTCGCTATTCTGGGTCTTTTGTTTTTCCATAAGAATTTCATGATTGCTTTATCTTTTTCTACAAGAAATGCTGTTGGGATTTTGATTGGCATCACTTTAAACCTGTAGAGAACTTTGGGTAATATTGCCATTTTGATAATGTTATTTCTGCCTATCCATGTACAGGGTTCATTTTTCCATCTTCTAAGATCTTCTTTTATCTCTCTCTTTAGAGTTCTGTAGTTTTCATTATATAAATCTTTCACCTCTTTTGTTAGGTTGATTCCCAAGTATTTTATTTTATTTGAGGATATTGTGAATGGAGTGGTTTTCCTCATTTCCATTTCAGAAGTTTTGTTGCTGATATACAAAAATGCCTTTGATTTATGTGTGTTGATTTTATATCCTGCCACTTTGATGAATTCATTTATTTACTCAAGCCGTTTCTTTGTAGACCCTTTTGGGTCTGTTAAATATATTATCATGTCATCTACAAATAGCGATAATTTAAATTCTTCCTTTCCTATTTTTATGCCTTTATTTTCTTTTGTCTGTCTAATTGCTCTGGCTAGTATTTCTAGAACTTAATTGAATAGAAGTGGTGATAGAGGGCATCCCTGTCTTGTTCCAGATTTTAGAGGGAATTTCTTCAGCTTTTCTCTATTTAGGATGATGCTAGCCTGATTTTTAGCATATATAGCTTTTACCATGTTGAGGTAAGTTCCTTTTATCCCTAGTTTTTATAGTGTTTTGAACATAAAGGGATGCTGTAGTTTGTCGAATGCTTTTTCTGCATCAATGGAGATGATCATATGGTTCTTGTCTTTAAGTCTATTGATGTGGTGGATTACATTTATTGATTTCCATATATTGAACCAGCCTTGCATCGCAGGGATGAATCCTACTTGATCATGAAGCACAATTTTTTTGATATGCTTCTGTATTCGATTCGCCAGGATTTTATTGAGAATTTTTGCATCCAAGTTCATTAGAGATATTGTTCTGTAGTTTTCTTTCTTTAAAGTGTCTTTGTCTGGTTTCGGGATCAGGGTGATGTTGGCCTCATAGAATGAATTTGGAAGAGCTATTTCTTTTTTGTTTTTCTTGAAATAGCTTGAATAATATTGGTATTAGTTCTTCTTTGAAGGTTTTGTAGAACTCCGCTGTATACCCATCGAGTCCAGGGTTTTTTTTGGTTGGCAGTCCTTTGATGGTTCTTCTATTTCTTCCTTTGTTATTGGTCTGTTTAAATTGTGTGTGTCTTCCTGACTCAATCTGGGCAGATCGTATGACTTAAGAAATTTATCAATACCTTCACTATCTTCAATTTTATTGGAATATAGTGTTTCACAATACTTTCTAACTATCTTCTTTATTTCTGTAGTGTCTGTTGTGATATTGCCTTTTTCATCCCGTATTTTAGTAATTTGAGTTCTCTCTCTTCTTCTGTTCATTAGTATGGCTAAGGGCCTGTCGATCTTATTTATTTTTTCAAAAAACCAACTTTTAGTTTTATCAATTTTTTCAATGTTTTTCTTTGTTTCAATTTTGTTGATTTCTTCTCTAAATTTGATTATTTCTTGTCTTCTACTACATTTGCTGTTGTTTTGCTCTTCCTTTTCTAGGTTTTTGAGGTGTAGCATGAGTTCATTTATTTGCTGGTTTTTCTTTTTTTGAGGAAAGAACTCCAATAAATGAATTTCCCTCTTAAAACTGCTTTCACTGTGTCCCATAGATTCCGGTACATTGTGTCTGTATTGTCATTTGTCTCTAAGAATTTTTTTATCTCCTCCTTTATGTCTTCTGTTACCCATTGATCATTCAGTAGCATGTTGTTCATTTTCCATGTTATGCAGGATTTTTCCTTCCTTCTTTTATCATTGATTTCCCGTTTCATTCCATTATGATCAGATATGGTGCATGGTATTATTTCCATGCCTTTATATTTACTAAGAATTGCCCTATGGCATAATATATGGTCTATCTTTGAGTAGGATCAATGTGCTGCTACTGAGAAGAACGTGTATCCACTTGATGATGGTTGATATATTCTATATATGTCTGTTAAGTCTAGGTTATCGATTGTGCTGTTGAGTTCTATAGTTTCTTTATTCAGTTTCTCTCTAGAGGATCTGTCCAATGCCAAGAGTGGTGTGTTGAATTCACCCATAATTATTGTGTTGTAGTCTATGTGACTCTTGAACTTGAGGGGAGTTTGTTTTATGAACGTTGCAATTCCATTGCTTGGTGCATACAAATTGATAATTGTTAGTCTTGTTGGTGGATGGTTCCTTCTAAAAGAATATAGTGTTCTTCTTTATCCCTTTGATTTACTTAGGTTTGAAGTTGATTTCATTCCATATGAGTATGGCCACTCCTTCTTGCTTCCGAGGGCCGTGTGAGTGGTATGATTTTTCCCAAACTTTTACCTTCAGCCTGTGTATGTCTTTTCCTATAATATGGGTCTCCTGAAGACAACATATTGTTGGATTTTTTTTTTCCACGTTACTAGCCCATGTCTCTTGATTGGTGAGTTTTGGCCATTAACATTTAAGGTTACAATTGAAATATGATTTGTACTTCCAGTCATGTTTATTTATTTATTATATTTTAGTTTGGCTAGTTTTTACTTTTTTGGTTATTTTCCTCCCCCTTTACTGAAATACCTCCTGCTGTTAGTTTTGGGCACTATTTTTCAATTCTTCTTCTTGTAGTATTTTGCTCAAAATGCTTTGCAGTGCTGGTTTTCTGGCTGCATATTCTTTTAGCTTTTGTTTATCATGAAAGACTTTAATTTCATTTTCAAATCTGAAGCTTAATTTTGCTGGGTACAGTGTTCTTGGTTGGAATCCATTATTTTTCAGCATTTGAAATACATTGTTCTAGGATCTTCTCTCTTTCAAAGTCTGTGATGAAAAATCAGTCGTTAACCTAATTGGTTTACCCCTGAATGTAATCTGCCTCCTTTCTCTTATAAGCGTTTAATATTGTCTCCTTGTTCTGTATGTTGGCTATCTTCATAATTATATGTCTTGGATTTGGTCTATTATGTTTTTGAATGTTTGGGGTCCTGTAGGCTTCCAGGATTTGGCAATCCAATCCATCTTTCATCTCTGGGATGTTTTCTAGAATTATTTCATTTAATATGTTGTCCATTCCTTTGGTTTGAATCTCTATGCGTTCTTCTATCTCGATGACTTTCAAGTTTTTTTTCTTTTGACATCCCTTATCTCTTGAATAGATTTAAGCATCTTTTCTGTGTTGACTATATTCTTTTCAAATTGATAAACTTTGTCTTCATTTTCTGATTTTCTGACTTCTACTTGATCTACTCTATTTGTAATATTCTTGTTTGAGTTTTTAATTTGGTTTATAGTTTCCTGCATTTCTAGAATTACTGTTTGAATTTTTTTAAGATCTCTATTTTTTGGTAAAGCTCATTTTTTGCCATTTGAATTTGTTTGTTTAATTCATTTTCAAAATATACTTTTATTCCTTGGACTTGCTGCCTCATGTCTTCTCTAATATTTCTTTCCATCTGAGTTAAGTATGCCTTGATTTCTTTCCCTATCCCTGTTTCTGGTGCTTCTAGGTCCTCCTGTAGAATTAAGTTGTCCTGCATTGTTTGTACTCCTTTTATTCCATTGTTTTTTCATGATGTTCACGTTACTTTCCAGCTCTATTTGATTGCTGTGTTTCTGCTTTATTCTAGAGATTTGTTTTGGTGTTATATGTCTTTGTTGTCTCTCCTTTGTGTTGGTAGACTATGCATGCTAAAGTGGATTCCGCTTGGAAGAAATTCCGAAGGCCGAGCTCCAGTGACGTCACCTCTCTGTTTTGGCAGGCCCAAGGCTCCTTGCTGAGGTGTCCGTATAGGGGGGTGGGACTGTACTGTCACTTGTTGGTTTCAGCTCCGGGTCACTGGCGGGCAGGCGGTCTCCAGCTGCCCAGTCGTGCGGTCGGTGGCCAGCGGGCAGGCGGTCTCCAGCTGCCCAGTCACTTGTGCAGCAGGTGGGCTGTCACTGGCGGGCGGGCGTTCTCTAGCCACCCAGTGGTGCGGTCGGTCGCCGGCAGGGCGTTCTCAAGCCGCCTAGTCACGCGGGCAGCGGGTGGACTGTCGCCTGTGGGCCTGCAGTCTCCCGCTGCCCAGTCACAAGGGCCTGGCCTCTAGTCCTCTGGTTTCTCCTGCTAGTCCTGGTTTTTCCTGCAAGACCAGATTTCCCCTGAGTGATGGCTCTCGGCAGTTCAAACTGTACTCTGGGCCTGCCGTTTGTTGGTTGTGGAGGGTGTCTATTGGGAAGCCAGACACTCTATTGTTTTGATTTTTTCCACTTGCCCCTCCCCCAGCACTGGTTAGACAGGTTTTATTTTCACAGTTGATGAGAGGGGGAGTTGAAGGTCAGTTGCCTCTTGTTTTCCCCCATCTTTATGCAGGCTCGCTCTGATAATCTCTCCCCCGGAAATCCTAGGAGAGATTTTATGCGAATTCCCCGATATATGGGAGATGAGCTGAATAACACACTCCTGTTTTATTGTTGTAATCTGTAGGAGAGTGGCTGTGGTTACTTCAGCTCTCCAAGATGATGGCCATTGGTTTCCTTGGAAGAGTTTCCATTGTGGGAGATAGAACTGTACCGCTTCCTTCCCTGTCTGAAATCCTGAACTCAGCTCAGGGCTCAGTGGGGGCTCTACCGGCAGGATTCCACAGAATCCTTATCAACGTTTCTCCCTGCTTATTGGACCCATCTCGGTGGTGCCCCACTGTCTTTAGCCACTGGGTGGGCCGCGCGGATCAGTCAAATGGGATCTCGGGTCGCACATTTGGCTCGTGTTTGAGACTCAATTACCGGACCATGGTTTTAGAAATCCTTCTTCTAGGTTTTGGTGCACCCCCATTTTGCTGTAATTTCCTAACAAGATAGTTTTTTTGTCACTCTAACTCGTTATTCACCTGTGCAGTGGTGGAGTACACTTGGTGTGATGCACTCTATTCGTGGCCATCTTGCAATGATGAAATATTATGATTTGTATGCACCATTTACTGAAGTCAGTTTTCAGTTTTAGAAAACAAATATGAATTTCAGGTGTATGAATATTTCGGAGAATAATCTTGTGAAAAGTTGATTATAAATCCACATACATGAATATGAATGATTTTAGGGAGTGTATAATAAGACACATATATTTTATATTTTGAAAAATCTGGAGAGTATATATATATATACACACACAAACACACACACACACACAGACATTAAAAAGAAGCAGTATATATGCCAATCGAAATTCATCATGAAATATATATCTTCCACATATCCAAAAATATACATTTTACTAAAAATGGATTTATGTATAATGTTGTTCAACTTGGAAGCTCACACTTAGGTTGAATTTTCAGTTCCAACAGCGTTTAGGAGGAGTGATCTCTTCTCACAATTTGTATGTGCCAAGTCACCCACCTCAGAAGAAGGTACGTGTGATACCAGGTAGGATTCTATATGTGCATATAATAATACATAAGCTGAAAAACGCTAAAGAGAGACAGGAATTGACATATTTCTTAACTTTAAAAACACATGGTGAACTATTTCAATAAACATTGACTTATTTATAACTCCTATCCTATATAATGAAAAAGGGAAGTCCAAATATACACCATGCCTCCTCTGAACTGCTTGTATTTCTATTCTGTTTGAGTTACTATTCTCCATCATATTAGGATTAGTAGTCAGAGTCTAGTAGGGTATGGGTTAGTGTCAGAGATTCATTATTCCGAATGGAAAATAGGAAAATAAACCCAATGTGTTTTCAAATATGTGCTACACAAAAATCTTCCCACTCTCATCCAGAACAATTCCTTGATATTACCCTCGCCTGAAGTAATGCACAATTAGATGAGAAGAGTTAGAAAATCTGGGAATACATATCTGGAACGGAATATGCTCAGTAGTTCACAACCTTGGAGGTGGTAGAGGAGTTTCCAAAAGTAAGGGACAGGGTCAACACTCCACAAACATGGAGCTCTGCAGGCCTAAAGACATCTTGAGAAACTGCCTCTGAGTTTGGGCACTTGAAATATATGTTGTTTTCAGGAGCTTTAGCTTCCTATGTAGTGAGAGCACCAAAATTGGGTCTGCATCTATGTGACCTGGAGGACATGGTATCTTATTTTTCAATGAACATGAGGCAGCAGTGCTGAATTCTCACTTTGTAGGTAAACTGTGGCAACTGCGGTCTAAGTGTCTCTCCGTGTAGACTGTGAAGCCATTTGGTCATCCTCTAGTTTTCCTGGTGTGTCTTGCTGCTTCACTGGGAGTTGGGTATTTGCTTCACGAAATACAAGGAGTTCAACTGGGACATAATGCTGGAGGGAGTTCTGTCACATGCGGTGGGTCAGGGTCTGCAGGAGAATGCACCAATCAGGCTTCTATCTCACATAGCTTGCCCCCAGGCCCATAGCAACCTGATTCTGAACATTGCCCTGACCCTCTCAATATAACAAGATGCCTTAACATATAAGGGTCTGCTAGCTGCACCATGTCAGTCACAAGCCATTTGGAAGCCAATGGCAGATCCACATGGCCCCAACACAGATGTTTTATCACACACCTGCCCACCACTGCTCTAGACCCGCTACTAAGCAGGCTCCAACTTACTGGCATCTCTGTTCTACACCATTTTTTATGAAACCCAGTCAATCAACGAATTGTCTGGTATACTCATGATCAGCAAATGGACATCAAAAGGTTCTCCAGTGACACCTGGACATGAAAATTTCAAAAATTCCATGGTATTTATCTAGCCATTGTTCGTGGATGAATTTGGAGGCACTATGATTTTCAATTTAATCAGGAACCATTAAATGTTGAGGAAGCTCATTTTAATGAAATCACAGGAGAACACACACAGGCAAGTCTTCTCAAAGAGTGGCCAAATGGTCACATGAAGCCAGGCCCATTGAGGTCTACAATGTGAGGTCCATGTGTGTTTTGACTCTCAACTATGGCTGCCAAGTTTGTCAGAATAAAATCATGTGATATCCTTGCTGAAATTCCCCGTGCCTTGTGGAAAGCCTTCCTGGGCACACATCTCAATTCCAAGGGTGACTCTCATGCATGGCCTCCTAAAATCCCAACACAACTCATGGCAATACTTCTCTGAGGTCAGTTCCAGAACTCAGTCTATAAGGAGAATTACAGCAGAGTTCAAGCCCAGGTGGAGCCAGTCATCATTTCCAACCGTCAAACTAATAACCACAATTAAAACCAAAACACTTCCGCATGGCCCTTATCTTCTTCCATATAGACACTCATTATAACCTCTGACTAGAGGTTTCCATGAGGGGCGCAGCCCAAGACAGTGTCCAAAATAAGCTCCCTTTCCCCTCATTTGCCTAAAGTCGGGGTGGCCTGAACACCTTCCTGTGAACCAGGAGTAATCGAGTAGGCCTTCCGTTAATACTGCTCTGTTTCTCCAATTTGAGGAATACTGACTGTGGGGTTTAGATTCTTTATGTGAATTAGAAACATGAGAAAACCCAAGCACCTATGGGCTTCCCTCTTCAGGGCTTTGAAGAACTCATTTGACCCAAAGGATCCCTATTCTCACTTGATGAAGTTCAGGAACCTTACAGAGGAAGGCGAGAGACTTCATCCACAATGACTGCTCTTTTGGCCATTTTGGGTTTGGATGAAAACATGGGATCCATCAGGTGCTGAGAATCTAACCACAGCCTCACACAGGGCCAAGAGTCTGATTCAGACACATCCATTTCCGAAGCAAATAAGCAAAGAGCCACAGGTGAATCCCATTCATTTCCATTTGAAACTGTTTTCTTCAGGCTTCACAAAGGAGTGGCCTGAGGGAAAGACCTTCCTGAAATTCAGGGCAACAAACAAGAGGTAAACAAAAGGCACAAAGCAGGGTTTCTCCACTGAGACTTTCCTGGTCACACTGATATCTGAGTTTTCTGAGATGCTCGCCATTGCCGTCAGTTATCCAGAACATGGCCATATCACAGAACTTGTAGGTGGTACATATCTTGGACACAAAACCATGAGGCTATTCTGGAGAGTGGCCAGAATTCAGGAAGAAAACAGAAACTTTGGAAGATAGCAGGTGTTACCCTTCGATAAGGCAAGCCACAGTCCATTCATAAATTTGGCAGGATGAATGCCTGGAAGCTTTCTACTAGACAGGACACATCCATTGATGCATTCTCTTTACTAATGTCTACAATCGCGGACAGAGTGGGATGCACAGATATAGAAGCACTTGACTTGTCAAACGACTTACTAGAAACAGTCAATGCCAATCCAAACAAACAGCCTTTCCTACCTATTCTCAGGACATGAGACAAAACCAGAAACACACATCCACACCCACAAAGGCACCTCTTTTGCCCAAGTAGGTCTGTGACTATCCGGAGTGTCCTCAGACTGATGGGCCATATTATATTCCCCCAAAATGGCCTCTCCTGTCTCAAATCTGGTCTCCTTGGCCAACTCTGTGAAGTAGTCAGGAGCCATGGGTGAGCCACTACCTGCTTTCTCAGGAAAGTCCCCTCTTCAGAGCTTTCCTGGCATTTGGCCATCCTCACATCAGTAGGAACTAAGAAAGACTGACTCTGTCCTTGGTAAATTGAAACAAGTGAGACCACTGGAACTGGGACTGCGAGTGCCTCTGGGTGTGTCTCTTCCTGGATCACAAGTTCAGAGAGTTCCATCGACAAGGAGGTGAGGTGAGGTCACTTCCTTCTGAAACTGAATGAGGTCACTGCCTTGGCAACCTCTTTGTCCTAACAGTTACTTCTAAGGGTCCCATGAGATGCAGGCTGCCCCTACTTTCTGTGACACTTTCACAAGTTAGAATGGTATATCAACCATAGGCACCTGTGAACAGCTCTTCACACAGGCCTTGTTTGGTCCATCTTCTCTATATTTAGAGGTTGATTCAGACACATCCCTTCATCATGACCAGGTTGTTTGCCATAGAATTTAACTTTTGCTTTCTCATGTCCTTCATAGCTGCCTATATCTTATCCAGGGGTCATTTCTGCATGGACCTTTGATGTTCTCAGCAGGTGGAAGATCCCCTACATTCCAGTATTGTAAGACCAACTCTGTCCCTCATCTTTTGTAAAGTTAGATTGAGGGAACAGTGTATGTTTAGGGTTAATAACATGTTTTATTTGGGTTAAGAATCTCTCTGCTGGATGAATAATGGTATTGGGAACCTGTGATATTTACAAGAATATATAGCTGAAATATAAGTATAAAAACAGAAACCTAGGTAAGATTTGAAACGAGAAGGGCATTGGGCCCTTGAGTGGGATACTTAGGTTTTAATAATTTTCTGTATATATGTCTCAGATAAATTGAAATACAATGGCTTAGGACCTTATATCTTGGACGATTGATTGTCGAATTGAACATCGAGTCAAAATGCAATAGTCAGTAGGATTAGGAAGATAGTCAGTAGGTTTAGAAATAAGAGTGAGTATAGGATTTGGACCAAAATTTCTTTAGCAATAGGGTCTAGGGTAGACAGTGAATGTATAGGTCACCAAATGTGAAGTGTCAGACACAATGATGAACTGGGGAAAATATGTAGGAAAACAGATATCAATTGAGATATTAGGAAATCAGGCAAAGTATAAAGTGAGTGATAGGATTAGACATTTTCAACAGGCTCGAAGTATAATATATAATCTTAGGAAGAAACAAATATGTAGTCACCAATAGGATTTACATCTGAGAGCATTTGGCAACCTGGACATTGTTGTTTTAGTAATCCATGCTCACTTTCCATTTAGGGTTTGATACAATCATGATTGTGACCTTTGCTTTTTGTGTCCAGAATATTACTGTGATAAAAAATATATATAAATATATATGTAGATAAGGTGATATGAGTAATTCTTCCACCATTTCTGGGAGCAATATTTTGAAGAGGTATAAATTAGTATTGGGGGGACAAAGAGGTGTACAGTGTGTCTTTGAATATAGAGATAATGCATTAATAGGCCACACTGTGATTAAATAACATAACTGGTTCCAACATTAAATAATGCATTGAACGGAAATGTGAAAATATACAGAAAATCTTTTATTGATATACATACATTTATTCCAACCAGCTATACATCTAATGGTAATATTAATGTTATGGTTTATCTTGAAGAGTGTGTGAGTTTAGCTTCGAAATTGATTATGGAAATCGAAAATGATGTGTTTGGAAAGAAGTCTCATGAAAAGACCAGTCAAGTAACATGGAGGAATACATGTGTTATGAAGCAGGAAGTGACTGAAAGTGAAACAAATTCCTATAAATTTGTGAACTTGTGGATGAAATATATATCTTATGATGTGCAAAAACTGAAGAAATAGTAATGTACCAGTGTTGAATTATAATGAACGTCAAAATAGAAATCATGTCCTATAGGAATCTACTTGCATTGATGTTAAACTGGGTCATTTACTCTAGAAATATTAGGATTTGTAAGCACCATTTATTGAAGTTATTTTTCAGAACTGGGAAACAAATATGTATTTCAGGTGGATGAGTATTTCTGAGAATAATCTTGTGAAAAGTTGATTATAAATCCACATACATGAACATAAATGAATTTACGGAGTTATATAAGACACATATATTTCATATTTTATAAAATGTGAAGAGTGTGAATATATATATATATATATATATATTTGTATATATATATATATTTATATATGTATTTATATATATATATTTATATATATTAAAAAACCACAAAAAATACATTAAAAAGTATCAATATCTATATGCCAATCGTAATTCATCATGTAATATAAATCATTCACAGATGCAAAATTATTTATTTTACTAAACATGGATTTATGTATAACATTGTTCTACTAGGAAGCTCACCCATTGTTTGAATTTTCAGTTCCAACAGCGTTTAGGAGGAGAGATCTCTTCTCACAATTTGTTTCTGCCAAGTCAGCCAACTCATAAAAATGTACGTGTGATACCAGGTAGAATTCTATATGTGCATATAAAAATACATGTGCTGAGTAGGCTACAGAGAATGGGAGACAGGAATTCACATATTTGTTAACTTTAAAAACACATGGAGGACTATTTCAATTAAAAATTGACTAGATTTATAAAACCTACCCTTTATCGTGCAAGAGGGAAGTCCTACTATACACCATGCCTTCTCTGAAATGCTTGCATATTCATTCTGCTTGGGTATTTTTCTCCATCATATTAGGATTAGTAGTCATATTATAGTAGGGTATGAGTTAGTGTCAGGGATTCAGTATTTCGAATGGAAAATAAGAAGAAGAATCCAATGTTTATCAAATATGTGCTTCACAAAAAATTTTTCTACTCTCATCCAGAACAATGCCTGGACATTACCTTCGCCCCAAGTAAGACACAATTAGAGGAGAAGAGTTAGAAAATCTTTAAATACATATCTGAAATAGAAAATGCTCAGGAGTTCACAACCTTGGAGATGATAGAACAGTTTCCAAAAATAAGGGACAGTGTAAAAACTCCACAAACATGGAGATTTGCCTGCCTAAAGACGTCTGGAGAAACTGCCTTTAGGTTGGGGACTTGAAATACATGTACTTGTCAGGAGCTTTAGGTTCCTTTCTAGTGAGACCATCAAAGATGGGTCTTCATCTCTGTGATTTGGAGGATATGGTTATAATTTCCCAATGAACATGAAGCAGCAGTGCTGAATTCTCTTTGTAGTGAGAGCATCAAAGGTGGGTCTGCATCTATGTGACCTGGAGGACATGGATTCTTATTTTACAATGAAAATGAGGCAGCAGTGCTGAATTCTCTCTTTGTATGTAATCTGTGGCCACTGGGGGCTAAGTGTCTCCCCACGTGGACTGTGAAGCCATTTCATCATCCTCCACTTTTCACAGTGTTTCTTGCTGCTGCACTCGGAGTTTGGTACTTGCTTCAGGAAATACAATGCGTTCAACTGGGACACCATGCTGGAGGAAGTTCTGTCAAATGTGGTGGGTCAGGGTCTGCAGGATAATGCACCAACAGGGCTTGTATACCACATAGGTTGCCCCCTTGACCAAAGCAACCTGATTCTGAACATTGCCCTGAAACCTCTCCATATAACAAGATGTCTGTACATATAAGGGTCTGCTAGCTGCACCATGTCAGTCACAGTGATTTGGAAGCCAATAGCAGATCCACATGACCCCACAACAGATGTTTTATTACACACTTGCTCACCACTGCTCTAGTCCCACTACTAAGAAGGCACCAACTTAATGGCATCTCTGTTCTCCACAATTTTCATGAAATCCAGTCAATCAATGCACTGTCTGGTACAGTCATGATCAGCAACAGGACATCCAAAGGTTCTCCAGTGCCATCTGGTCATTGGAATTTCAAAAATTTTATGGTATTTATCTAGTCAATTTTCAAGGATGAAGTTGGAGGCACTGTGGGTTTCAATTCATTCAGGAATCATTCAATGGTGAGGAAGCTGATTTCAATGAAAGTTTTGGAGAACTCTCACAGGCAAGTCCTCCCAAAGCGTGGCCAAAAGGTCACAAGAATCCAGGCCCACTGAGGTCTACAATTGAGGTCCATGTGTGTTTTGACTAGTAAATATGGCTTCAAAGTCTTTCAGAGTAAAATTATGTGATATCTTGGCTGAGATTCCCAGTGCTCTGTGGAAAGCCACCCTGGGCCTAGTTCCCAGATTCCAAAGGCGAATCTCATGTGTGGCCTCCGAAAATCCCAACACAATTCATGGCAATACTTCTTTGATGTCTGATCCAGAACTCAGTCTTTCAGGGGAATGACACGAGAGTTCAAGCCCAGGTGGATCCAGTCATCTCTTCCAACTGCCACACGAATGACCACAATTTAAACCAAAATACTCCCACATGGCCCTCATCTTATTAAATATAGACACAAATCATAACCTGTGGCTGGAGGTTTCAAAGCGGGACACATCCCAAAAGAGTGTCCAAAAAAATCTCCCTTACCCCTCATTTGCCTAAAGTCAAGGTGGCATGGACACCCTTCCTGTGAACCTGGAGTGATCCAATAGACCTGCCGTTAATACTGCTCTGCTTCTTCAATTTGAGGCCTACTGATTCTCAGCGATAGATTTTTTATGTGATTTGGAGTCATAAGAAAACACAAGCATCTCTTCAGGGCTTCAAAGAACTCATTTGACCCAAATGATCCCTATTCTCACTTGATAGAGGTCAGGGACCTAACAGAGGAAGGCAAGAGACTAATCAACAATGACAGATTTTTGGCCATTTTGCTTTTGATTGCACACATGGAATCTATCTTTAGATTCATCATGTGCTGAGAATCTAAGCCACAACCTCATACAGGGCCAAGAGGCTGATTCAGACACATCCCTTTTCAAAGCAATTAAGCAAAGAGCCACAGGTTATGCCCATTTATTTTCATTTGAAAACTGTTTTATTCAGGCTTCACAAAGGGGTGGCCTGAGGCAAAGACCTTCCTGAAATTCAGGGCAACAGAACCATAGGTAAGCAAATGAACCAAAGCAGGGTTTCTCCACTGAGAGTTTACTGGTCACACTGATATCTGAGTTTTCTAAGATGTTCCCATTCTCTACAGCTCTCAAGTATATGGACATGTCACATATCTTGGAGATGGTACATATCTTGGACACAAAACCATGAGCCTATACTAGAGAGTGTCCAGAATTCAGGAAGAAAACATTAACTTAGGAAGTTAGTAGGTGTTGCCCATCCATAAGGCACACCACAGTCCATTCATCAATTAGGCAGAATAAATACTGGAGAGTTTTCTACTAGACAGGACACATGCATTGGTGCATTCTCTTGTCTAATGTCTACAACCACAGACACAGTGGGATACACAGACATAGAAACACTACCCCTGTCAAACGACTTATTAGAAACAGTCCACTCCAATCCAAACAAAGAGCCTTTCCTACCTATTTTCAGAAATTGAGAGAAAACCACAAACTCACACCCACACGCAAAAAGGCACCTCTTTAACACAAGTAGGTCTGTGACTATCCAGAGGTCCTCTAACTGGTGGGCCATACTATGTTCCCCTGAAATGGCCTGTCCTGTCTCAGATCTGGTCTCCTTGGGCAACTTTGTGAAGTTTTCAGGAGCCAGTGGTGAACCAATACCTGCTTTCTCAGGAAAGGTCCCTCTTCAGAGCTCTTCTGGCATTTGACAATCCTCATATCAGTAGGTACCAAGGAAGACTGACTCTGTCCTTGGTAAATCCAAACAAGTGAGACCACTGGAACTGGGACTGGGACTGGCTTTGGGTGCCTGGCTTCCTGGATCTCAAGTCCAGAGATTTCCATCACCAAAGAAGTGAGGTGAGGTCACTTCCTTCAGGAACTGAATGAAGTCACTGCCTTGGCCACCACTTTGTACTTACAGTTGCTTCCAAGGGTCCCATGAGATGGAGGCTGCTCCTACTTCCTGTGACACTTTCACAAGTTAGAATGGTATATCAAGCATAGGCACCTGGGAACAGCTTTCCACGCAGGCATGGTTTGATCAGTCTTCTCTACAATAGGAAAGGAGAGGCTGATTCAGACACATCCCTTCATACTGACCAGGTTGCTTGCCATGGAATATGACTTTTGATCTCTTAGGTCCTTCATAGCTGCCTGCAACTTCTCCAGGGTATCATTTCTGCCTGGAACTTTGATGTTCTCAGCAGGTGGAAGACCCCCTACATTACTATTGTAAGACAAACTCTGTCCCGGCTCATCTGTAAACTTAGTTTGAGGGAACAGTGTATGTTTAGGGTAATAACAGGTTCGATTTGGGTTAGGAATCATACTGAGGAACAAACAATGGTATTGGGAACTTGCGATATTTACAAGAATATATTGGTGAAATATATGTATGAACACAGAAATCTAGATAAGATTTGAATCCAAGAAGGGCATTGGGCTGTTGATTGGAATACTTAGCTTTGAATTATATTCTGCATAGATGTCTCAGATAAATCAATATACAATGGCTTAAGATCTTGTACCTTGGATGATTGATTGTAGAAGAGATCATCCAGTCAAAAAGGTATAGTTGGTAGGATTAGGAAGATAGTCAGTAGATTTAGAAAAAAAGAGTGAGTATAGGATTTCGACCAAAAGTTCTTTAGCAATAGGATTTCGGATAGAGAGTGAATGTAAATGTCAGCACATGTGAAGAGTCAGTCACAATGATGAACTCGTGAAAATATGTAGGAAAGCAGATATCAATAGAGACATTAGGAAATCAGGCAAAATACAAAGTGAGTGATAGGATTAGTCATTTTCAACAGGGTTGAGGTTCAATATATAATCTTAGGAAGAAACAAATATGTAGTCACAAATAAGATTGATTTGAGAGCATTAGGCAACGTGGACATGGATGTTTTTAGTAAACCATGCTCACATTCCATTTAGGCATTGGTGAAAGGTTAATAAAATAGGGACTTGTCACTTCCTATTTTTCTGTATGCTTAACAAAACACTGTTGGAAACTTGAGGACTGTTTGCTAACCTTGTTTCCAGAATGTGCTGTCCTCAACTGCCAAACTGCAGAATACACACCCTCACCCGTTTGCACGCAAACCTCCCCCTTGCCCTGACCCATCAATAAACTTCCCTCCCTGCCCTCTCCAAGGAAAGCATATAAGCTCTGCTTAAGCTGTTTTCATTGCTCTCTGCTCTATTCAAGTGACCTCTGAGCCCCAGAAAGCTGGTCTCCCAATAAACCCTTTACTGTTGCATGAGACATTCTCTTGGTGGTCTCTTCCTCTGTCGCTCACCCGATCTTTACATCTGGAGGCACCAGCGAGATCCAGCAGCGGCGGACGAAAGACCCCCAAGGGGCTCCTTTCATGGTAAGTAAGGTGACTCTTTCTGGTTTCAGGTTTCAGGTTAGGGTTTTGCAAAATCGCTATCGGTGTTGAGCATGAGCTCTCTCTGACGGTGGCTGACAGACGTGTCACAGAGCCACAGGCCACATCCCTGGGGGACGCCCCAGAGGACTCAGGAAATCAAGGAACAATAGTCTCCTCGACTCTGTGATATTTTGTTTCGGATTCGGTATTGCCAGCCCATCAGGTTTTGAGGGCTACTCAGTCCTTGTCTCAGTATTGGACGTCCATTGTCTGTCTTTATTGTCTTGTCTTGTCTGTGTAGTATGTCGTTGCTTTCACTGTTTGTGTATCTCTCATTTTGGGACAGAGCACTTCAACACTTCTCTCCCTGACCCTTGATCACTGGACCAAAGTCTGCTTAAGGCCCCAGAATCTTTCTTTTTCATTAAAACGCTGGACCTGGCAGACTCTCTGTGCCTCAGAATGACACACCTTTGGAGTTGGATGGCCCCCAGAAGGATGTTTCTACTTCCCACTAATTTGAAAAATCAGAGATATTGTCTTTCAGCTGAGGCCACATAGCCATCCAGATCAACAGCCATATATCTTAACTTGGCAGGACCTCTGCAAATCTCCTCCTCCATGGGTGAAGCCTTTCCTTGTCCCTGCCTATGCTCCTACTCCTTCCACCACGATTCTATCTCTCAAACCCTCTGCCCCTCCTCCTCCACCCTCTGTTCTCCCTGAGTCTCAAGATTCTACTGGACTCTCCTCCTCCTTCTTATCCCCTGCCCTTGTCCCCAACTCCCAACAACCTCTAAGTGATTCCCCTGCTGACTCTGCTTCTCTGCCATTGGAGGAAGTTAGGCCGGCCCAGTGCCCTCCAGATGACTCCCCCACGTCACACACAGCCCCTCCTTCCCTGGAGGAAGCTGGCCTGGCTAAAAGAACTCAAAGAACTCCCTGGGGTTTTCACACTTGCCTACTTGGGATGACTGCCAACAAATCCTAGGGACTCTCTTTACGGCAGAGGAATGAGAGAAAAACCTCCTGGAAGCTAAAAAATATATTCTCGGACCAGATGTGTGACCAACACAACTTCCCAGCATAATCAAAGCCAGCTTCCCCTTGAATTGACCCAACTGAAACCCCAACACCTTTGAAGGTAGGGAGCGTCTGTCCACTTATTGCCAGGCCCTAATAGTGGGTTTCCAATCGGCCGCTAGGGAACCACCTAATTTGGCCAAGGTAAGAGAGATAATTTAAGGGCCTGATAAATATCCCTCTATGTTTCTAGAGAGAATTATGGAGGCATATAGGAGATTTACTCCTATTGATCCTCAGGCAGAGGATCAAAAGGCATCTGTCATGATGGCCTTCATTGGGCAAGCTGCCCTGGATATTAAAAGAAAGTTACAACTCTTAGAGGGATCACAAGATATGACTTTGGGAGATTTAGTCAGAGAAGCCGAGAAAGTATACTATATGAGAGAAACAAAGAGAAATAAAGGGAGCAAAGGGAAGATGAGAGATGCAAAAGACAGACTAAGGCATTGACTAAGGTCCTGGTCACAACAATAAATAGGCCAGAAATTAACAAACAGGAAGACAGGAACGGAAACCTGGGCGCACGCCAGAGGCCACCCCTGGCCTCAGATCATTGTGCCTACTGTAAAGAAAAAGGTCACTGGGCCAAAGAGTGCCCTAGAAAAGAGACAGCAACGACAGCCAGCCATTCTGACTCAAAAGGATGACTAAGAACGTCGGGGCTCAGATCCCTTCCCCGAGCTCAGGGTAACTTTTGAAGTGGAGAGGACCCAGGTAATCTTTGAAGTGGATACAGCAGCAGTATACTCAGCCCTTAAGGCCCCACTGGGCACACTATCAAATAAAATGTCTCTAGTTCAAATGGCTAATGGCAGTAAATATCAGACATAGACAACTAAGAGGACCATGGACATGGGGAAAGGAAAAATCCATCACTCCTTCCTAGTAATCCCAGAATGCCTGGCCCCATTGATGGGCAGAGATCTGCTCAGTAAGCTCCAGGCCAAAACAACTTTTAACCCCGAAGGCCCCAAAATGAAATTTCTAAATCCTTCAGTAAAAACTCCTATAGTCTTGGCTTTATAAATGTCAGTAGAAGATGAACATCCACTCTTCACACCCCCCAAGACTGCTCAAACAAGCAAGCTACCCCAGAAATGGATAACAGATTACCCAGATACCTGGGCAAAAACGGCTAGGTTAGGCCTAGCCGTGAAACAACCTCCAAGAACAGTGGAGTTAAAAACCTCAGCCTCCCCAATCAATGTCAAACAATATCCTCTGAGCAGAAAAGCTAAAGATGGGATAAGGCCCCATATTCAGAAATATCTGGCCTTAGGGTCCTAAGGCCCTGTCAATCGGCCTGGAAGACTCCCCTGCTCCCAGTAAAAAAAGCCAGGAACCGGGGACTATCCCCCGTTCAAGACCTAAGAGAGATTAATAACAGAGTGCAGGACATTCACTCCATGGTAACTAATTCGTACAATCTGCTTATCACTCTGAACCCTTAGCAGAAATGGTATACTGTTCTGGACTTAAAAGGTGCTATCTTTTGTTTGCCTCTGCATAAAGATAGTCAGTTGCTGTTTGCTTGCTAGTGGGTAGACCCAGAAACTGGAACGTCTGATCAAGTAACTTGGACTAGACTCCCACAGGGGTTCAAAAACTCTCCCACTCTCTTTGATGAAGCCCTCCACAGAGATCTCAACAACGTCAGAACTACACACCCCAAAGTCACCCAGCTTCAATACGTGGATGACCTGCTACTGGCAGCCAACACCAAAGAAAACTGTGAGTCTGGGACCCAAGCACTATTATATGAGCTTGCTCAACTCGGGTATAGAGCTTCTGCCAAATAGGCCCAAATTTGCCAGCAAGAAGTAATCTTCCTGGGCTATTCCCTTAGGGGCAGTAAACGATGGCTCACTGAGCCCAGAAAACAAACGGTTGTGCAGATACCACCCCCATCTAGCAGCAGACAACACAGAGAGTTTCTTGGGACTACTGGGTTTTGCAGGTTATGGATTTCTGTGTTTGCGTCCTTAACTTCTTCTTTATACCCGCTGTTAAATGGAGATACCCAATTCCAATGGACCCCTGAGCACCAGAACGCTTTTGATAACATCTAACGACACTGGCACTGAATTCCTCAACTTGACAGAGCCAAGCCTGCAATTTCAGAAAGCCCTACACTACGTTAAAAATGTACATTAATTCACACACCTTGGTTCAAAGAAACTGCAGGCATTCCTGAAGGATCAAGAACAGAGTTTTCCACTAACCCACTCACAGCAAAAGGAAATAACTGAACAGGTAACAAAAGTCTGTCCGGTCTGTCAATAGGTTAATGCTTATCTTTCCAAGCTTTCCGCAGGAAAGCACCTATTAGGAACCAGACCAGTACAATTCTGGGAAGTGGACTTTACTGAAATTAAGCCAGCAAGGTATGGACTTAAATATCTCCTAGTCTTTGTAGATATATTTTCAGGATGGATTGAAGCCTTCCCCACAAAAAAAGGCACAATTGGTGGTCAAGAAGATCCTGAAAGATATTTTTCCAAGACACGGCCTGCCTAAGGTAATAGGGTCTGATAATGGCCCGGCGTTCATGGCCCAGGTAAGTCAGGGGTTAGCCAGGACACTGGGGATAAATTGGAAGTTACATTGTGCTTATAGACCCCATAGCTCAGGACAGGTAAAAAAAATAAATAGAACCATTAAAGAGACCTTAACGAAATTAAGCTTAGAGAGCGGCATAAAAGATTGGACTATGCTCCTGCCTTATGCAGTGTTTCATGCAAGAAATACTCCCTCTATTTCTTTGTGTAACCTCACCCCCTATGAAATTCTTTATGGAGCCCCTCCTCCAGTAAGGGACCTAACCCCAACTCTAAGACCTAGTGATCCCCTCCACAACCCCTTGTTTGACAGACTTAAAGCTCTTGAAAGAACTCAGCGATACCTGTTGAAACAGCTGGCCACTGCCTACCAACCTGGTGAAGAGGGGACTCCACATCGATATCAAATAAGAGACATCCTCTACATAAGACAACATCAGGTGTCATCCCTGTAACCCCGCTGGACAGGACCATACCAGGTGCTACTTATAAAACCTACAGTGGTAAATGTAGAAGGAATCAATTCCTGGATCCTAATTCTTATCTCAAGCCTGCGCCCTGTCCAGACTCTGGCTGAAAAACTGGAAAAGACTGGAAACCCTTTCAAATTGCATATTCGCCATGTGGATAAGGCTATAGACTCTCCCCTTGTCCACCAGTAGTCCTTACCCTCATCAGCCCGTTCATCAGCGATGGCTGATCACAAATCTTACTAGACAAGAAGTATGGTCTATCTCGCATACAGCCCCCTTAGGGACCTGGTGGCCATCTCTCCACCCAGAATTTGTCAGCTGGCTATACGTCTTTCATATTGGGATATCTCTGATGAAGAGGATCCAACTAAAATTCCATTAAATCCCTACTGTACCACAGATAATGGAAACAAACATTATAGATCTAGGGACACGCGAGCCAGATGCAGGTTGGCTAGCCTAGAATACTATGTTTGCCCGGCAGACTATCAAAGCCACAAACAGCCATGGCTGTGTGGGGGAAAAGCGGACTTCTTCTGAAAATAATGGGGATGTGAGCATACAGGGGCTGCCTGGTGGAACCCAAACTCCTCATCAAATTCAGTACACAGCATTGGCCATATTACCAATTAGACAACCAAAACTGATGGCCCCCAGAGGGGTCTCCAGATCCTCAAATTCTGTGTGACTTTTTCAACTTCGGCAAGTGTTCAAAAAGATCCATCAATTGGGAATTTCCTTCCAAGGAAATTCCCCTATGTTTATGCCTTTTCCCTCCTTTGCTCACATCCTGAACTATGCTTCTCCAATACATCCTCACCCCCCGCCTTCTGCTCCAGACTCTCTGCAGTCACTCTCACATGAGCAACCTGATTTCTCCCCTCCAATTACTAGATCAAAAACAAAAACCTCCGCTGGATCTCATACCATTGCCTCCTTGCTGAGGTAGCAGGTACTGAGGTACCCTTCCACCCACTCACTCCTCTCTTCTCCTGTCAGTGCACGCACCGGGTCCCACCAGGTCCTCTTACCAGCTAACACAAAGCTCAAACCAGCTGAGGAGTGCCCTAAGACGCCTATCCAAGATGTAATGAAAATGGCTTTTAAAGTTGCTTTGTCATCACTGAAAACAAGTTACAAAGAATTTAAAGTCCCTCAAAGGCTTTTTGGGATACTCACTCCCTTCCTCCCCTCTCCTCTACCTGTTCTACTGCTCAAGTTTTATTCCCAGGAAAATCCCAAACCCCTTTCCCATTATTCTTTTATATCTCTTTTTCCTCATTCTCAGATGCACGGAGCTGCTCTCACCCCCCACCTTCCTTATCTTTCCCTCTGTTCCAATCCCACAGAAAAATCTTAAATGGCCTTCTCCAGAAGCCTTGATCATGGCTGACTTTAGGACTTTCAGCAACAGAGGCCCTATACAAGAGTTCAGTGTAGATAAACTTCCTCTTTTTGTGTTGCTTTGTTCTACTTGGCCACTGGCTGGAAAAATCAGCACTCCTAAGCTAGACACACCCTTACTATTTTTTCACAAAATATGTGAACAAGGCCTCTGGCGTTGAGCTGGGGCTTCCAGAGATGGCTACATTTCTAAGATAAAGAAGTTACCAACTGGGCTCCATGGTAACAGCTGGCAGGAAGAAAAAAAAAGAAGAAAAAAGCTCTCCCCCTACCAGGTGTCCTTTAAAAGTTAACTTTCCCAGAGCAGAGGAAAAAAAACAGAAACAAAAACTGCTTTTTGTGAACTTCTGCAGACTGTGAATTTCTGAGCCCCTTACGTTACATGTTGGGTACAAAATTCTGAAACTACCTAAACTTGGGGTTCAGGGGATTAAAAGATTACAACAGAAGCAATGCCCTCTAAATCTGGTTACAACCAAATAGGACTGTTTCCCTGTCTTCTGTGCTATCTTAGGTGCCTTGCCTTGTCCGTCCTTACAACAGTATAATTCTATATACTTAAACATTGTTTATGTTTTCATAAAATGATCAACATATGGCTGTTGCATGAGACAGTCTCTTGTGGTCTCTTCCTCTGATTAAGTATGTAATGGTGCAGATGTTTCCCAGAGTCCTCTATCATGACGCAGGATCATTTAAAGTTCCAATAGGGGCGCATACAACCTGGTTCCACCAGGAACCCGTATCCCTCACTTTCTCCATCCTATTAGGCATAGGAGTTGCTGCAGCGGTGGGCACAGGAACCACTGCCCTAGTCCATGGGACACAACAAATGACCCAATTAGAAGTAGCAATAGACCAAAACTTAAAGATATTAAAAACCTCCATCACAGCTTTACAGGAATCTTTAACCTCTCTCTCTGAAGTTGTTTTACAGAACAGGCGAGGGTTCGACCTCCTCTTATTGAGAGAAGGGGCCTTTGTCCTGCATTGAGTGAAGAATGTTGTTATTATGCCGACCATACTGGAGTTGTAAAAGAATCTATGATTAAATTAAGAAGACGCCTTGTAGAGCATCAACAAGAGAGAGAGGCCCCAAAAGGGTGGTTTGAGTCTTGGTTCACAGAGTCCCTCTGGTTAACTACGCATTTATCAGCCCTGGCTGGTCCATTAATAAACCTCATATTATTGCTAACTGTGAGACCCTGTTTGCTCAACCGTGTAGTTTCCTTTTTCCAAGCTCAAATTGGACAAGTTAAACTTATGGTAATAAGAAAACAATATACCACACTAGCAGACATAAAATGTGACACCCCCAATGATCACTTTAATGATTAAAAGTAACCAAAAGAAGAAGTGGGGAATGAAAGGTTAATAAAATAGGTACTTGTCACTTCCAATTTTTTGGTATGCTTAACAAAACATTGTGGATATCTTGAGAACTGTTTGCTAATCTTGTTCCCTGAATGTGCTGTATCAACTGCAAAACTGCAGAATGTACTCCCTCACCTGTTTGCATGCAAACTGCCCACTCGCCCTAAGCCATCAATAATCTTCCCTCCCTGCCCTCTCCAAGGAAAGTATATAAGCTCTGCTTAAGCTGTTCTCAGGGCTCTCTGCTCTATTCAAGGGAGCTCTGAGCCCCAGCATGCTGGACCCCCATAAACCCTTGGCTGTTGCATGAGACAGTCTCTTGTGGTCTCTTCCTCTGACACTCGCCTGACCATTACATTGGTAAAATAATAAGTGTGACCTTTGCTTTTCGTGTCCAGAATATTACTGTGATAAAATGTACATGTAGATAAGGTGACTTGAGTATATCTTCCACCATTTCTGGGAGCAATATTTTGAAGATGTACAAATTAGTATTGGGTGTACAAATAGGTGTACCCTGTGACTATGAATATAGAGATAATGCAAGAATAGACCATACTGTGAATAAAAAATATAATGGGTTCCAAATTTAAATAATGCATTCAATTTATATCTGAAAATATAAAGGAAATCTTATATTGATACACATACATTCATTCCAACCACTGATACATCTAAAGGTAATATTAGGTTTATGGTTTATCATGAAGAGTCTGTGAGTTTTGCTTCAAAACTGATTATGGAAATTTAAAATAATGTGTTTGGAAAGAAGTCTCATGATAAGACCATTCAAGAAACACGGAGGAATCCATGTGCTCTGAAGCAGGAAGTGATTGAAAGTGAAACAAATGCCTATAAGTTTGCTAACTGGTGGATGAAATATATATCCTATGATGTGCATAAATTGAAGAAATAGTAATGTACCAGTGTTGAATAAAAATGAACATTAAAATACACAACATGTCCCATAGGAATCTACTTGCATTGAGGTTAAACTGGGTCAGTTACTGTATAAATATTAGTATTTGTATGCAACATTAACTGAAGTTAGTTTTCAGTACTGGAAACAAATATGTATTTCAGGGGGATGAATATTTCTGAGAATAATCTTGTGAAAAGTTCATTATAAATCCATATACATGAATATGAATGAATTTACGGAGTGGGTATAAGACACATATATTTCATATTTTGAAAAATCTGGAGAATATATATATATATATATATATATATATTATATATATATATATATATATACTTCTTGTGTGTGTGTATATATACATATATATATATATATACACACACACACACAAACACACACACAGAGATATTAAAAAGAGCAATATATATGCCAATCGAAATTCACCACGAAATATATATTATCCACAGATCCAAAAATATTCTTTTTACTGATCATGGATTTACGTATAGTGTTATTCAACTAGGAAGCTAACCCATAGGTTGAATTTTCAGTTCCAACACTGTTTAGGAGCAGTGATCTCTTCTCACAATTTGTATCTGCCAAGTCAGCCACCTCACAAGTATGCATGTTTCATACCAGGAAGGATTCTATATGTGCATATAAATATACATGTGCTGAATAAGCTACAGAGAAACGGAGACAAGAATTCACATATTTCTTAACTTAAAAACACATAGAGACCTATTCCAACAAAAAATTGACTAGATATATAACTCCTACCCTATGAAATGCAAAAGGAACGTCCAAAAATACACCATGCCTCCTCTGATCTGCTTGTATTCCTATTCTGTTTGGGTTATTTTTCTCCCTCATATTAGGATTAGTAGTCAGAGTCTAGTAGGGTATGTGTTAGTGTCAGGGTTTCAGTATTTCGAATGGAAAATTAGATAAAGAATCCAATGTGTATGCAATATGTGCTACACAAAATTATTCCCACTCTCATCCAGAACAATGACTTGACATTACCTGTGTGGGTAAACACTCCACAAACATGGAGCTCTGTTGGCCTATAGACTTTTTGAGAAACTGCCTCCAAGATTGGGCACTTGAAATATATGCTATTCTCAGTAGCATTAGCTTCCTTTCTAGTTAGACCATCAAAGCTGGGTCTGCATCTATTTGACCTGGAGGACATGGTTTCTTATTTTACATTGAACTTGAGGCAGCATTGCTGAATTCTCTCTTTGTAGGTAAACTGGTGCCAATGGAGGCTAAGTTTCTTCCCATGTGGACTGTGAAGCTATTTGGAATTCCTCCACTTTTCGTGGTTTTTATTGGTGCTGCACTGGGACTTTGGTATTCGCTTCATGAAATACAACAAGTTCAACTGGGAGACAGTGCTGGAGGGAGTTCTGTCATGTGTGGTGGGTCAGGATCTGCAGGAGAAAGCACCAACCAGGCTTCTATCCAACATAGCTTGCCCCCTTGTCCATAGCAACCTGATTCTGAAAATTGCCCTGAAATCTCTCCAAATAACAAGATGCCTTTACATATAAGGGTCTGCTGGCTGCACCATGTCAGTCCCAAGCCATTTAAAAGCCAATAGCACATTCACATGGCCCCACCACAAATGCTTTATCACACACTTGCACACCACTGCAATAGGCCCACTACTCAGCAGGCTCCAACTTACTGGCATCTCTGTTCTACACCATTTAAATGAAACACAGTCAATCAACGCTTTTGCTGGAACACTCAAGATCAGCAGCAGGACATCCAAAGGTTCTCAAGTGCCACCTGGTCATGGGAATTTAAAACATTTCATGGTATATATCTTCCCCGTTTTTCAAGGATGAAGTTGGAGGCACTGTGGGTTCAAATCATTCAGGGACCATTAAGTGTTGAGGAAGCTAATTTCAATGAAAGCTCTGGAGGACTCTCACAGGCAAGGCTTCCCAAACAGTGGCCAAAGGTCACATGAAGCCAGGTACATTGAGTTCTACAATGTAAGGTCCATGTGTGTTTTGACTTTCAACTATGGCTGCCAATTATTTCAGAATAAATCATGTGATATCCTGGATGAGATACCCAGTGCTCTGTGGAAAGCCACCCTGGGCCTAGATCTCAGTTTCCAAGGGTGACTCTCATGCGTGGCCTGCTAAAATCCCAACAAAATTCATGACAATACTTCTCTGAGTTCAGTACCAGAACTCATTTTCTAAGGGGAATCACTCCAGAGTTCAAGCCCAGATGGACACAGTCATCTCATTCAACTGCCACGCAAATGACCACAATTAAAACCAAAACACTCCTTCATCGCCCTCATATTCTTCCACATAGACACTCATCATTACCTAAGGCTGGAGTTTTCCATGAGGGGTGCAGCCCAAGACAGTGTCCAAAATAAGGTCCCTTTCCCCTCATTTGGCTAAAGTCATGGTGGGCTGGACACCCTTTCTGTGAACCAGGAGTGGTCAAATAGGCTTGCCTTTAATACTGCTCTGCTTCTCCAATTTGAGGCCTAATGACTGTCAGGTATAGATTCTTAATGTGATATGGAGTCATGAGAAAACCCAAGCACCTATGGGCTAGCCTCTGCAGGGCTTTGAAGAGCTCATTTGAAAGAAAGGATCCCTATTCTCACTTGATGGAGATCAGTAACCTAACAGAGGAAGGCAAGAGACTTCATCCACAATGACTGAACTTTTTGCTATTTTGGTTTTGGATGTACACATGGGATCATTCTTTGGATCCATCAGGTGCTGAGAATCTAATCCACGGCCTAACACAGGGCCAAGAACCTGATTTAGACAAGTCCCTTTCCAAAGCAATTAAGCAAAGAGCCACAGGTGATGCCTATTCAATTCCATTTAAAAACTGTTTTCTTCACGCTTCACAAAGTGGTGACTTGAGGCAAAAACCTTCCTGAGATTCAGGGCAACAGAACAATAGGTAAGCAAAAGGCCCAAAGCAGTGTTTCTCCACTGATATTTTCCTGGTCACACTGATATCTGAGATTTCTGAGATGCTCCCCATTCCCTTCAGCTATCCAGTGCACGGCCATGTCCCAGAGCTTGGAGGTGGTACATATCTTGCACACAAAACCATGAGCCCATTTTGGAGAGTGGCCAGAATTCCTGATGAAAACAGGGACTTAGGAAGGAAGTAGGTGTTGCCCATCCCTAAGGCAAGTGACAGTCCATTCATAAATAGGGTAGGATGAATGCTGGGAAGCTTTCTACTAGACAGGACACATCCGTGATGCATTCTCTTTTCTAATGTCTACAACAAAGGACACAGTGGGATACACAGATATAGAAACACTCACCTTGTCATAAGTCATACTAGAATTTGTCAACTCCAAACCAAACAAACCGCCTTTCTTACCTATTCTCAGAACATGAGATAAAACCACAAACTCACACCCACACCCACAAAGGCACCACCTTCCCCCTAGTATGTCTGTGACTATCCAGAGTGTCCTATGACTGGTGGGCCCTACTATGTTTTCCTGAAATGGCCTGTCCTGTCTCGGGTCTGGTCTCCTTGGCCAACACTGTGAAGTTGTCTGGAGCCAGCGGTTAGCCACTACCTGCTTTCTCAGTAAAGGCCCCTCTTCAGAGCTCTTCTGGCTTTTTCCATCCTCACATCAGCAGGTACCAAGAAAGACTGACTCTTTCCTTGGTAAATCCAAACAAGTGAGTCCACTGGGACTAGTACTGCAACTGGCTCTGAATGCCTGGCTTCCTGGATCCCAAGTTCAGAGAGTTCCATCACCAAGGAAGAGATGTAGGTCACTTCCTTTAGGAACTGAATGAGCTAACTGCCTTGGCAACCACTTGGTCCTAAGAGTTGCTTCCAAGTGTCCCATGAGATGGAGGCTGCCCCTACTTACTGTGACACTTTCACAAGTTAGAATGGTATATCAACCATAGGCACCAGGGAACAGCTCTCCAAACAGGCCTGGTTTGGTCCATCTTCTCTATATTAAGAACAGAGAGACTGATACAGACAAAACCCTTCATCCTGACAAGGTTGTTTGCCATTGAAGATGACTTTTGCTCTCTCAGGTCCTTCATAGCTGCCTACAACTTCTCCAGAGTTCATTTCTACATGGATCTTTGAGTTTCTCAGCATGTGGAAGATCTCCTACATTCCTGTATTGAAAGACCAACTCTGGGCCTGCTCTTCTGTAAAGTTAGATTCAGGGAACAGTGTATGGTTAGGGTTAATAACAGGTTCGATTTGGGTTAGGAATCATTCTGTGTGATGACTAATAGTATTGGGAATCTGCAATATTTACAAGAATATATAGGTGAAATATAAGTATGAAAATATAAATCTAGGTAAGATTTGAAGCCTAGAAGTGCATTGGGCCCATGATTGGTATACTTATCTTTGAATTACATTCTGCACAGATGTCTCAGATAAATCATTATAAAATGGGATAGGACCTTGGATGATTGAATGTCGAAGAGAACATCCAGTCAAAAAGGCATAGTCGGTAGGATTAGGAAGATAGCCTGTAGGTTTAGAAAAAAGAGTAATTATGGCATTTGGACAAAAGTTCTTTAGCAATAGATTTTTGGGTAGTGAGTGAATGTCAGTGTCAGCACACGCGAAGGGTCAGTCACAATGATGAACTGGGGAAAATAAGTAGGAAAGCAGATATCAATAGAGACATTAGGAAATCAGGCAAAGTATAATGTAAGAGGGTTAGACATTTTCAACATGGTTGAGGTTGAATATATAATCTTAGGAAGAAAGACATATGTTGCCTCCAATATGATTAACATTTGAGAGCATTAGGCAAACTGGACATGGTTGTTTTTAGTAATCCATGCTCACTTTCCATTTTGCTTAGGTGAAAGGTTAATTAAATAGGCACTTGTCACTTCCTGTTTTTCTGTATGCTTAACAAACCACTGTTGAAATCTTGAGAACTGTTTGCTAATTTTGTTCCCAGAATGTGCTGTCCCCAACTGCCAAACTGCAGAATATACTCCCTCACCCGGGTGCACGCAAACCGCACACTCGCCCTGACCTATCAATAAATTTCCCTTTCTGCCCTCTCCAAGAAAAGTATGTAAGCTCTGTTAAAGCTGTTTTCAGGGCTCTCTGCTCTATTTAAGTGAGCTCTGAGCCTCAGCATTCTGGATCCCCAATAACCTCTTTGCTGTGGCCGAGTGAAAATTGTATACTGTTCTGTACTTAAAAGATGCTTTCTTTTGCTTGCCTCTGCATAAAGATAGTCAGTTGCTGTTTGCTTTCGAGTAGGTAGACCCAGAAACCGGAACGTCTTTTCAACTAACTTGGACTAGACTCCCACAGGGGTTCAAAAACTCCCCCACTCTCTTTGATGAAGCCCTTCACAGACATCTCTACAACTTCAGAACTACACACCCCGAAGTCATTCTGCTTCAATATGTGGATGTCCAGCTACTGGCAGCCAACACCAAAGAAAACTGTGAGTCTGAGACCCAAGCACTATTATCTGAGCTTGCTCAACTCGGGTAGAGAGCTTCGGACAAAAAGGCCCAAATTTGCCAGCAAGAAGTAATCTTCCTGGGGTATTCCCTTAGGCACGGTAAATGATGGCTCACTGAGCCCAGGAAACAAACCGTTGTGCAGATACCACCCCCATTTAACAGGAGACAACATAGAGAGTTTCTTGGGACTGCTGGCTTTAGCAGGTTATGGACCTGGGTTTGTGTTCTTAGCTGCTCCTTTATACCCGCTGTTAAATGAGAATGCCCAATTCCAATGGACCCTTGAGCACCAGCAAGCTTTTGATAACATCTAAGAACACTGACAATGAACTCCTCAACTTCAGTGAGCCCAGCCTGCAATTTCAGAAAGCCCTACACTACGTTAAAAATGTACATCAACTCAATCAACTTGGTTCAAAAAAACTGCAGGCATTACTGTAGGATCAAGAACAGAGTTTTAGACTAACTCACTCACAGTAAAAGGAAATAATTGAATGGGTAACAAAAGCCTGTCAGTTCTGTCAATTGGTTAATGCTTACACTTCCAAGCTTCCTACAGGAAAGCACCTATGAGGAATTAGACCAGGACAATTCTGGGAAGTGAACGTTACTGAAATTAAGCCAGCAAGGTATGGGCTTAAATATCTCCTAGTCTTTGTAGATGCATTTTCAGGATGGATTGAAGCCATTCCCACCAAAAAAAAAAATTAAAAGAAAACCGGCACAAATTGTGGTCAAGAAGATTCTGAAAGATATTTATCAAAGACACGGCCTGCCTAATGTAACATGGTCTGATAATTGAAGACCCTTCATGGGCCAGGTAAATCAGGGGATAGCCAGGACCCTGGGGATTAATTGGAAGTTACATTGTGTTTATAGACCCCAGAGATCAGGACACGTAAAAAAAATAAATAAAACCATTAAAGAGACCTTAACGAAATTAAGCTTAGAGACCGGCATAAAAGATTAGACTATGCTCCTGCCTTATGCACTGTTTCATGCAAGAAATACTCCCTTTGTTTCTTTGTGTAACCTCACCCCCTATGAAATTCTCTATGGGGCCCCTCCTCCACTAAGAGACCTAACCCCGACTCTAAGACCTAAGGATCCCTTCCACACACCCTTGCTTGACAGACTTAAATCTCTTGTAACAACTCAGATATACCTGTGGAAACAGCTGGATACTGCCTTCCAACCTGGGAACGAGGGGAATCCACATTGATATCAAGAAAGAGACTTCCTCTACATAAGATGACATCAGGTGTCATCCCTGGAACCCCGCTGGAAAGGACCATTCCAGGTGCTACTTATAGCACCTAAAGCAGTAAAAGTAGAGGGAATCACTTCCTCCATCCATGCGTCTCATCTCAAGCCTGTGCCATGTCCAGACTCTGGCTGGAAACTGGAAAAGACTGGAAACCCTTTCAAATTGCATATTCGCCACGTGGGTAAGGCTATAGACTCTCTCCTTGGCCACCCGTAGTCCTAACGCTCATCAGCCCCTACTACAGCGATGGCTGATCACAAATCCTACTAGATAAGAAGTATGGTCTCTCTTGCATACAGCCCACTTAGGGACCTGGAGGCCATCTCTCCACCCAGACATTTGCCAACTGGCTATAGGTCTTTCCTATTAGAATATCCCTGATGAAGAGGATCCCATTAAAATTCCATTAAATCCTTTCCGTACCATAGATAATGGAAACAAACATTATGGTTGTAGGGACAGGCAAGCCAGATGCAGGTTGGCTAGCCTATATTAGTATGTTTGCCCGGCAGACTATCAAAGCCACAAACCGCCACGGCTGTGTGGGGGAAAAGCCGACTTCTTCTGTAAGTCATGGGGATTTGAGCATACAGGGGCTGCCTGGTGGAACCCAAAATCCTCATCAAATTCAGTACACAGCATTGGCCATATTACCACTTAGACAACCCAAACTGATGGCCCCCAGAGGAGTCTCTAGATCCTCAAATTCTGTGTGACCTTTTTAACTTCTGCAAGTGCTCAAAAGGGTGAAAGGAAATTCCCCTATGTGAAGACCTTTTTCCTCTTTTGCTCACATCCTGAACTATGCTTCTCCAATAGTTCCTCAAACTCAGCCTTCTGCTCCATACTCTCTGCTGTCAGTCCCACCTCAGCAAACCTGATTTCTCTTCTCCAATTACTAGAGCAAAAACCGAAACCTCCGCCGGTTCTCAGAGCATTGCCCCCTTGCTGAGGTAGCAGGTACTGAGGTACCCATCCACCCACTCACTTCTCTCTTTTCCTGTCAGTGCCCACACCGGGTCCCACCAAGTCCTCTTACCACCTAACCCAAAGCTCAAACCAGCTTAGGAGAGCCCTCAGACCCCTATCGAAGATGTAATGAAAATGGCCTTTAAAGTTGCTTTGTCATCACTGAAAACAGGTTACTAAATTTTAAAGTCCCTCACAGGCTTTTTGGGATACTCACTCCCGTCTTCCTTTCTGCTCTACCGTTTCTACTGCTCAATTTATGTTGCTAGGAAAATCCCAAAATCCTTTCCCATTATTCTTTTACATCTCTCCTTCCTTATTCTGAGATCCACAGAGCTGCTCTCACCTCCCACCTTGCCCATCTTCCCCCTCTGTACCAGGCCCTCAGAAAAATCTTCACTGAACTTCTCCAGAAGTCTTCACCATGGCTGACTTTAGGACTTTCATCAAAAGAGTCTCTATAAATGAGTTCAGTGTAGATTAACTTCCTCTTATTCTGTTGCCCTGTTCTACTTGCCTACTGGCTGGAAAAATCATCACTCCTAAGCTAGACACCCCCTTAATAGTTTTTCACAGAATATGTGAACAAGGCCTCTGGCCTTGAGCTGGGGCTTCACAGAGATGGCTACATTTCTAAGATAAAAAGTTACAAACTGGGCTCCATGGTAACAGTTGGCAGGGGGATAAAAGAAAAGGAAAAAAAAAGCTCTCTGCCTCCCAGGTGTCCTTGAAATGTTAACTTGCCCACAATAGAGGAAAAAACAGAAAAAAAAAGCTTCGTTTTGTGAATTTCTGCAGACTGTGAACTTCTGAGTCCCTTCTCTTTCATGTTGGGTACAAAATTCTAAAACTGCCTAAAATTGGGGTTCAGGGAGTTAATTGATTACAACAGAAGCAATGCCCTCTGAATCCGGTTGCAACCAAATAGGACTGTTTCCCTGTCTTTGGTGCTATCTTAGGTGCTGTGCCTTGTCCGTCCCTACAACAGTATAATTCTATATACTTAAACATTGTTTATGTTTTCATGAAATGGTCAACAGATGTGATTAATTGTGTAATGGTGAAGATGTGTCCCAGATTGCTCTATAATGACCCAGGTTCATTTGAAGTTCAAACAGGGGGGCATACAACCCGGTTCCACTGGGAACATATATCCCTCACTTTAGCCATCATATTAGGAATTGGAGTTGTGGCAGGGGTAGTCACAGGAACCACTGCCCTGCTCCATGGTACACAACAAATGACCCAAATAGAAGCAGCAAGTGACCAAAACTTAAAGATAATAGAAACCTCCATCACAGCTTTGCAGGAATCTTTAACATCTCTCTCTGAAGTTGTTTTACACTCAAGTTGAGGGTTGGACCTCCCCTCCATGAGAGAAGGGGGCCTTTGTGCTGCATTGATGTAATAATGTTGTTTTGATGCCGACCATACTGAGGTTGTAAAATAAAAGGATGCCTTGAAAAGCGTCAACGAGAGAGAGAGGCCCAAAAAGGGTGGTTTGAGTCTTGGTTCACACAGTCCCCCTGGTTATCTATGCTTTTATCAACCCTGGCCTGTCCAATAATAATCCTCATATTATTGCTAACTATAAAACCCTGTTTGCTCAACCATGTAAGTTCTGCTCTCCAAGCTCAAATTGGACAAGTTAAACTTATGGTAATACCCCACTAGCAGACATAGAATGTGACACGCCCCAATAATCACTTTTATGATTAAAAGTAGCAAGAAGAAGAAGTGCGGAATGAAAGGTTAATAAAAAAGGTACTTGTAACTTCCTGTTTTTCTGTATGCTTAACAAAACACTGTTGAAATCTTGAGAACTGTTTGTAATCTTGTTCCCAGATTGTGCTGTCCCCAACTGCCAAATTGCAGAATGTATTCCCTCACCCAGATTCACACTAACCACCCACTCGCTCTGACCCATCAATAAATTTCTGTCCCTGCCCTCTCCAAAGAAAGTATATAAGCTCTGCTTAGGCTGTTCTCAGGGCTCTCTGCTCTATTCATATGAGTATATTCAGAAGGAGTATAAAGTGAGTGACAGGATTAGACATTTTCAACAGGCTTGAGGTTGAATACATAATCTTAGGAAGAAACAAATATGTAGTCACCAATAGGATTTATATTTGAGAGCATTAGACAAAGGTGAAATGGATGTTTTAGGAATCCATGCTCACTTTCCACTTAGGATATGGTACAATCATAAGTGTGAACTTTGCATTTGTGTAAAGAATATTACTGTGACAAAATGTATGTGTAGATCAGGTGCATGAGTATTTCTTCCACCATTTCTGGGAGCAATATTTGAAGACTATAAATTATTATTGGGGGTGCAAATAGATGTACCCTGTGTTTATGAAAATAGAGATAATGCATGAATAGACCATACTGTGAATAAGTAATGTAACTGGTTCCATCTTTAAATAATGGATTGAATTCACATCTGAAATTATACAGGGAATCTTATATTGATATACAATCATTCATTCCAACCAGTAATACATCTAATGGTAATATTAGGGTTATGGTTTATCATGATGTGTGTGAGTTTTGCTTCAAAAGTGATTATGGAAATTGAAAAAAAATGTGTTTGGAAAGAAGTCTCATGAAAAGACCAGTCAAGAAACCTGGAGGAATGCATGTGTTCTGAAGCAGGAAGTGATTGAAAGTGAAACAAATGCATATAAATTTGTGAACTTGTGGATGAAATATATATGTTATGAAGTGCAAAAACTGAAGAAATATTAATGTACCAGTGTTGAATGAAATTGAACGTCAAAAGACTCATCATGTCCCATAGGAATTCACTTGCATTGATGTTAAACTGGGTCAGTTACTGTAGAAATATTGATATTTGTAACCACCATTCGCTGTAGTGAGTTTTCTGTTATAGAAAACAAATATGTATTTCAAGTGGATAAATATTTCTGAGATAAATCTTGTGAGAAGTTGATTATTAATCCACATACATGAAAAAGAATGAATTTTGAGAGTGTATATAAGACACATGTAATTCATATTTTGAAATATTTTTAGAGTGTATATATATATATATATATATATATATATATATATATATATATATAAACACACACACACACACACACACATACATCACATACATACACACAAAATACACACAGACATTAAATAGTAGCAATATATATGAAAAACGTAATTCATCATAAAATATATACCAACCACAGATGGAAAAATAATATTTATTTTACTGAAAATGGATTTATGTATAATGTTCTACTAGGAAGCTCACCCATAGGTTGAATTTTTAGTTCCAACAGCGTTTATGAGAAGTGATTTCTTCTCACAATTTGTATCTGCCAAGTCAGGCACCTCACACAAATGTACGTGTGATACCAGGTAGGATTCTATATGTGCATATAAAAATACACGTGCGGAATCGGCTAGAGAGAAAGGGAGTCAGGAATTGACATATTTGTTCATTTTTAAAACACATGGAGAAATATTTTAATAAAAAATTCACTAGATTTATAACACCTACCCTTTATCTTGCAAAAGGCAATTCTAGTATACACCATGCCTCCTCTGAAATGCTTGTATTTCAATTCTATTTGGGTTATTTTTCTCCATCATATTAGTATTAGTAGTTAGAATCTAGTAAGCTATGGGTTAGTGTCAGGGATTCAGTATTTCGAATGGAAAATTGGAAAATGAATCCAATGTATATGCAAATATGTGCTGCACAATAATCTTCCCACTCTCATCCAGAATAATGTCTTGACATTACCTTGGCCTCAAGTAAGACACAATTAGAGGAGAAGAGTTAGAAAATCTGTGAATACATATCTGGATTGGAAAATGCTCAGTAGTTCACAACCTTGGAGGTTGTAGAGGAGTTTCCAAAAGTAAGGGACACGGTTGATACACCCAACCTAAGCTTTTATTAAAATTAGGAGCCATCTTTCCACAAAACCATGAAAAGATAATTTTGGCTTTAGTATAAATTACTGCAAATTCTGAACCTGCTTGAAATGCCTGCCCGTGCCTTGAACTCCCCCATGCCTAGCTCTCTGACCAGATCGCAGCCCTCTCTGAAACTTCAGTGACACCTCATAAATAATGGCCTTCCCTGACCATACAACGACCCTCTCTGAGGCTCTAATGGTCCTCATAATTTCTGATTCTAGGGCCAGCAAAAAAAAAAATGTAAACAAAAATTAGTGTGATGCTTATCAAAATTCTGTTTTCTGTAACGCCCCTTTTGTGTAACTTTCTGGGCTATAAAGCTGGGCTGTAGGAGAGGTGGGTTTGCTGTCTTGTTTCCACTATTTTGAGAGGAAGATGCAGCCCGGCCACTGAAAATAATAAGCTTGTCTTAATTTGACTTTAATTGGAGTCAGTGGTCTTTTCTTGAATCGTGGTCTAACATTTTGTAGTTCCGCAGCGAGATGAACCTGCCCCAGCAGATCACAAGACCAGACTGCTGGAAATTCTGAAGCTGGCCTTCCCTCCAGGGCTCCGTCCTGGAGAGGCAAGTTCCAAGGCCTTGGAGTGAGCTTTTGTTCCGGGGAGAACTGCAGTGAACCACCGCACTAAAACAATTAGCAAGCTCATGGTGGAGGAGGCCTCCCTTGGTAAGTAGCACCTATATAACATTTGATATCCGGTAAAGGGAGATCTCTTCTGATGACAGAGAGGTGGCCTGGGGAGGCACACATATACTCCTGTCTGGGACAGTAACGAGAATCATTCTGTCCTCTGTTCTATTCTGTAGTGAATTCCTCTGAAAGGGTAGAGAGGTACCAACAGACACACAGAAGTTCCTATCCCGGAGCATTAGCAAGATGTTCCATTGCTCCTCTGTTTTTTTGTTTCTGCGCCGAGTTTCTGTTTTTTTGTGTGTTTTTTTTTTTCTGTGTTCTACATGTTTTTTGTTTGTTTGTTTTTGTGTGTTTTGTTGTGTGATTTCTGTGGAAAAAACTTAAGGATATTGGACATGAAAATGGGTAATAAAGCATGTAAGGCTGACATCCCTTTGAACTGTGTTTTAAAGAACTGTGATGAACTTTACCCCCCTTTGTTAAGCAGGATAAGAGAAGCCACTAGCTGGCTGCCTGGAGCACACACACTGCACAGGGCAATGCCTGCTGGGGACGTAAGAACTGAGTATCTCCCAGGTTAACAATTGAAACTCCTTTAAAACCCCTTGTCCCTTCAGACAAAGAGAGTTACAACCTTTGGGCAGAGACCCCTGTGTTTTTCCGTTGTTAGCAAAGCAGTAAAACTCCCTTTTTCTTTTTCTCAAACCCTCTCCTCATTATTAAATTGGCATGAATTGACTTCAAATTCAGGAAGTGAACTTTAAGTTACAAATTTTGGTACCCCCCACCGCCCCGGAAATTTTTGAGAGCTGACTACTGAAATGTTAGGAGATGGAGCGTGCTTGGGGTGGAACGAAACCAGAAGAGCTAATCCTGTAAGTATAAGGAGGGACTGAGCGACTCCCAGCAGCTGTCAAAGCCCTGTTTTTTCAGAGAATTACCTCCTTCCTTCCCTGCACTGTAAGGATTATGCCACCTCTGTTTTTTTGAAAAAAGAGAAAAAGAAAAAGGGGACACTAAATGCAGTAAAGTAACCATGGAGACCCTTGATATTACATTTCAGGTTGTCCCTCTGTGAAAACATCTGGTTCCCTTGTGGGGACATCTATGGTTCCACTGGTGTAGTTGATTTTTCTCTTATCTGCTCTGTTTTAAAGGCTTCTGTCTTTCAGCCATATTCTGGAGCTCCTTTCTGTCTGTCTTGTGTCTTTTTTTCTGGCCCTTTAAGACACGTGCAATGATATGTTGATATTATAAATTGTTTCTTGGGAATGATCTTAGCTGAATGTGTGTCTAAATGATGATGTTTTATTGTAACAATCTGGTATCTGAATGGGTTTTTAAAGCATTGCACAATCTTGCAGTTAAAAGTCGGGTTTAGGTAATTGTTTAGTTTATGATTTCAGATAATTCATGTCAGAGAACTTAAATACTTAGGATGGAAAACTAAACAACACAACTTCCAAGTTGGCAAGTAACTTCCCAATCATTCAGGCTATTTTTCACCAATTTTGAACTGGGTAGCCTGGGAAAATGTCACTGTGTGTAGCAGTGCATTAAATTGGACAAGGATAGTAAATCATAGTATGGTATCTGTTGACAAAAAAAAGATGTAAAGATATAAAATTTTGTGAATTGTATCTTAAACTTGTATGATAATTTTCAACATCCAAACCTGAATATTATGGTTGAAATGCCTTAGGCCTGAGGTGTCTGCTCAGATTACCAGCTTTTCCCTGTACCTTCTGGACCTCAGCCAGGACTTATGTTGAAATGCAAATGAAAGAAGCCTGCTAACTTAGTAGGAGACTGATCTGAGGCCTAAGAGAAAAAAAAAGTTAAATTGTATGGTATTTACTAATTAATTACCAGTCATTTTTTCTAGAACTCTTATTTTTTTCCTTAGATTCTTTATTTTTTTAAGCTCATGATTTTGATCCTACAGACCTAGGTTAATGTTTTTCTGATCAGTTCTATCTTTGACCAACTGTGGAGTTTTTGAAACATTGCAATGGATATTTCACCTGTGAAAAGCTACAAGACCTTTACTATTATTATGTGTACACACTGTTGTTATGTGTTGTATATCTATATATACATATGTCCGTATATCATATATATGATACACAAATTAACATATATAAAGTGCACTCATAAAAACAACGCTCATAAAAACAAATTTTACAAAGTGGATCTAAAGATCTTTAATTCACGTGATTTAAATTGTTGAATTTAAATTGGATAAACAGATAAAAATAAATGTCTTTAAAACTCAGCTTACAAGTTTTTCTAGGTGTTCAAAAATCTAATAAAATATTAATGTCTACAAAAATTCTAATATGACTTGGTTCTAGGACTTTTCCTTCAACAAAAAAAAATGGTTTACAATCTTCAATACATTTGTCTAATATTTTGATAAATAAGTAAAGTAAATTTGATATGGGATTACTCATTCATGAGTACTTTTGTTACATATCTGATTGATTTACTAAGGTCTGTAGAAGTGTGTAATAAAGTCTGTATAAGATTGTAAAAATCAGTCATGTGTTAAAGAGACAAAAATTTCTGAAAACATAAGTTTACCCATAACATTGTGTTTTATTAAGTTTTATTTTTTCTAGAGCAAGCAACCATAAAAATTAAACAACTGATTAAATAAGAACTGTTATTTTAGAGCCCTGTACTGCCATTTCTTTAAAAGCTAAACTTGCTTAATGTAGAAACATCAATGTAATTGTGATGCTATTAATGTGCTCCTATCTTTCAGGTATACAAGTCTGTAAGGTAGAAACTTTAAAAGACCATTATACCAAGCTGGTGTTCTGAAGTTGTATAGTAAAAAAATATATTGGGCATTCATTTACCAGTTTTCAATAAGATATGTAAAGTTTTATGTTACTTTTTACATTGGGGAACAATTTAAATGTATTTTTATGTTAATGAGAGCCTTATCTATGCAAAGGTTAAAAACTTTCAGTGTTTATTAAATTCATGTTTTAAATGTGATATCCTATGGTGTTAGCTAATGTTCATGTGACCTCAAACAATTTATATAAAATTTGTAAAATGATATTTAAAAAAACAAAGTTCATCTTTAGAACTAAAACACTTAATATTTATAAAAAGCCCTGCCTTACCTGAGATAAGGCTCTGTGTCCCATATTACTACATGTGAGAATGACTACGAAAGCTGTAGGTAAGATTATGTTTCATTTAAAGTTATGTTCAAAAGTTGTTTTGTTTTCTGTTAAGATTACTAGGATCTCAAACAGGGGATATAATGTATAACTCAGCTAAAAAATTCAGGGGAGCTATTACACGAACTAAGTATTTTTACACTTGTTAAAAATTTTTATTTTGTAATTTCCTTATAAGTGATCTAAAGATTCCCTGTTAGTGTTTTACAGAAGTGTTGCTTTAAGAACACAGCATGGGTTAATTTAAGATAATAAGTCATCACCTACAAGACACCTACAATACAGATCCCAATTAATAAAAAGATAAATAATTATAAACTTATAGACATTAAACCCCAGTACTCTTAATATAAGGCTGTTAAAATTTATTTCCTGGATAATTAAGATTAGGATTTAAAATTAAATTTACATGAAAAGAGCCAAGAAAACCAATATTTGGCTCTTGCCCTCTGAGTCAGTCTGAATCCATTGAACAGGGGACTTCTCTAAAAGCTTTGCAACTCTGGGCCTCATAACCTCCCAATCAGGGAGATTAATGAGACCACTGGAAAACAGAAAGCCAATCAGTGCATTTTCTATGAAGAAGAGAGTCATCAGAGAAGGGAGACATCTTTGATGCTTCCGAGGGAAGCCCCATGGTCAAGCAAGACCTGGACCCACCTAGCGCAAATGGCACCAGCAGAACTGAGAAGCTGCTCTCAAGTTTCCCCAGGAATGACTTTCATAAAACTCAGCTAATGTTAACAATAGATAGAAACAAAAGTCAGTTTGACAGCTTCATCTTAAACACTTAGCAAAGAGAGTTAAAACCAAAATACAGCCATTCCTGACATTTTAAATAATAATAATAATAATAATAATAATAATAATAATAATAATAATGTTTTAAGGTATTCACTTTATGTTATCCTCCCAAAATAAGTAAGACTGGAGGCCACAAAGAAGGATTCTCAGTCAGCAATGCCTGATAACTATAAAAAGTGACTATCAAGAGGAGCTGCCAGAGGCACAAATTTTAAGTTTAAGGCCTACAGATATTCCTAACCTACACAGGTAGGCTTGGTGTTTGCTAGTATGATTATCCAGCCCTGAGTAACAGAATTAAAGGTTTCTCTATTACACACAGAGGTCATACTAGTAAAAGAATTTTGCAAGATCAGATGACATTAAATTATTAAACTGTATCTTATGGGGAGGGACAAATGTAACACTAAATGTTAAATATTAAGTTGACATTCTGATAACTGGGGATATTAAAGCCTGCTGAGGGAACTTCTATACAGTGACATGTTCCAGCTGCTGCAACATTTTTTCAGTACTCATGGTTTTTGTTTCTCACATAGAAGAACCCATCCCCAGATGACTTTACAACCTGTTCTTCCCCAACCAGACTTCAAACCGAACTGATTTCTAAAAGGCAACCCATGTCCCTCAACTGACTTCTAAAAGACAAGTCATGTCCCATATGCTGTGCCCACTCACGTCACCCTCTCTCAGCTCTGAAGACGCCAAAATGAGTGACGCCTCTCGTCTAACAACTATGGAGCCAAAAATAAATAGACTATCAATATAAGTAATTAATTATGTCAGGTAAAATCAGGAATCCAGTTTTGGGTGAGTTCTAAAAATTTGGAGACTGTTACCTGAGGAATTAAAATTCCCTCATTGCTCTTTTCCTACCCTATCAAAGATTTGGAAGGGGCACATTAGAAAGGGGGAATGATAGACCCAACATGATCATTTATTAAAATTGGGAGCCATCTTGCCACAAAACCATGAAAAGATAATTTTGGCTTTACTATGCATTACTGCAAATTCTGAATCTGCTTTGAATGCCTGCCCATGCCTTGAACTCACCCATGCCTGGCTCTCTGACCAGATAGCAGCCCTCTCTGAAACTTTAGTGACACCTCATAAATATTGGCCTTCCCTGGCCAGACAACGACAGTCGTTGAGGCTCTAATGGTCCTGATAAATTCTGATGAGGGGCCAGCAAAAAACAAAAAATGTAAACTAGCATTAATGTGATGCTTCTCCGAGTTCTCTTATCTGTAACCCGCCTTTGTGTAACTTTCTGGGCAATAAAGGTGGGCTGTAGGAAAGGTGGGGTTGCTGTCTAGTTTCCACCATTTTTAGAGGGAGAGGAAGCCAGTGGAAATAATAAGCTTGGTTTAATTTGATTTTAATTGGAGTCAGTGGTCTTTTGTCATGTCCTGGTCTAACAGGTAAACACTCCACAAATATGGAGCTCTGCCGGCCTAAAACTTCTTGAGAAACTGCCCCTGACCTTGGGCACTTGAAATATATGTTGTTGTCAGGAGCTTTAGCTTCCTTTGTAGTGAGACCATCAAAGCTGGGTCTGCATATATGTGACCTGGAAGATATAGTTTCTTATTTTCAAACGAACATGAGGCAGCAGTGCTGAATTCTCTCTTTGTTGGGAAACTGTGGCCACTGAAGGCTAAGTGCCTCCCCGTGTGGACTGTGAAGCCATTTGCTCATCTTCCACTTTTCATGGTGTTTCTTGCTGTTGCACTGGGAGTTTGGTATTTGCTTCACAAAATACAAGGAGATCAACAGGGACTCAGTGCTGGAGGAATTTCTCATACGTGTGGTGCGTCAGGGTCTGCAGGAGAATACACCAACCAGGCTTCTATCCCACATAGCTTGCCCCCTTAACCATTGCAACCTGATTGTGAACATTGCCCTGAAACCTCTCCATATAACAAGATGCCTTTATATGAAGAGGTCAAACGTATAAGGGATTACGCGCTGCACCATTTCAGCCACAAGCCATTTGGAAGTCATTGGCAGATCCACATGGCCCCACCAGAGATGTTTTATCACACACCTGTGCACCACAGCTCTGTGTCACTATTCAGCAGTCTCCATCTGAGTTTGCCTAGATCTCAGTTTCCAAGGGCGACTCTCATGAGTGGCCTCCTAAAATCCCAACACAATTCATGGCAATTCTTCTCTGAGGTCAGTTCCAGAACTCAGTTTCTAAGGGGAATCACACCAGAGTTCCAGTCATGGTGGCCACAGTCATGTCTTCCAACCGCCACAAAAATGACCACAATTAAAACCAAAACACTCCCACATGGCCCTCATCTTCTTCCATATAGACACTCATCAAATTCTCTGGCTGGAGGTTTTCATAAGGGGCGCAGTCCAAGACAGTGTCCAAAATATGCTCCCTTGCCCCTATTTTCCCTAATTCAGTGTGGCCTGAACACCCTTCCTGTGAACCACGAGTGATCAAATATGCCTGACCTTATTACGGCTTCACTTCTCCAATTTGAGGCCTAATGACTGCCAGTTATAGATTCTTTATGTGAATTGGAGTCATGAGAAAACCCAAGCATCTATGGTCTAGCCTCTGCAGGCATTTGAAGAACTCATTTGTCCCAAAGGATCCCTATTTTCACTTGATGGATGTCAGAAATATTACAGAAGATGGCGAGAATCTTCAAACACAATGACTGCTATTTTGACCATTTTGGTTTTGTAGCACACAGGGAATCTTTCTTTAGATCCATCAGGTGCTGAGAATCTAAGCCACAGCCTCACACAGGACCAAGAGGCTGATTAAGAAACATCCCTTTCCAAAGCAATTAATCAAAGAGCCACAGGTGATGCCAATTCATTTCCATTTGAAAACTGTTTTGTTCAGGCTTCACAAAGGGGTGGCCTGAGACAAAGACCTTCCTGACATTCAGGGCAATGGAACAATAGGTAAGCAAATGGCCCAAAGCAAGGATTCTCCACTGAGACTTTACTGGTCACATTCATATCTGAGTTTTCTGAGATCCTCCAATTCCCTTCAGTTATCATGTACATGGCCATGTCACAGAGCTTGGAGGTGATACATATCTTGGACACAAAACCATGAGCCTAGTCTCGAGAGTGGCCAGAATTCAGGAAGAAAACAGCAAGGTAGTAAGATAGTAGGCATTGCCCATCCATAAGGCGAGTCAAAGTCCATTCACAAATTGGGCAGAATGAATGCTGGGAAGCTTTCTACTAGACACGACACATCCATTGATGCATTCTCTTTTCTAATGTCTACAACCACGGACAAAGTGGGATACACAGACATAGAAACACTCGCCTTATCAAACAACTTACTAGAAAAAGTCCACTCCAAACCAAACAAACCGCCTTTTCTACCTATTCTCAGAACATGAGAAAAAACCACAAACTCACACCCACACGCAAAAAGGCACCTCCTTCCCCCAAGTAGGTCTGTGACTATCCGGAGTGTCCTCTGACTGGTGGGTCATACTATGTTCCCCTGAAATGGACTATCCATTCTCAGATCTGGTCTCCTCGGCCAACTGTGTGAGGTTGTCAGGAGCCTGTGGTGAGACACTACCTGCTTTCTCAAGAATGACCCTGGCATTTGGCCATCCTCACATCAGTAGGTACCAAGGAAGAGTGACTCTGTCCTTAGTAACACAAAACAAGTGAGCCCACTGGGACTGGGACTGGGATTGGCTCTGGGTACCTGGCTTCCTGGATCCCAAGTTTAGAGAGTTCCATTACCAAGGAAGTGAGGTAGGTCACTTCCTTTAGGAACTGAATGAGGTCACTGCCTTGCCAAACACTTTGTTCTAACAGTTGCTTCCAAGTGTTCCATGAGCTGGAGGCTGCCCCTACTTCCTGTGACACTTTCACAAGTTAGAATGATATATCATTCATAGGCACCAAAGAACAGCTCTGCACAAAGGCCTGGTTTGGTCCATCTTCTCTACATTAAGTAGAGAGAGGCTGATTCATACACTTCCCTTCATCCTGACCAGGTTTTTTGCCATGGAAGATGACTTTTGCTCTCTCACATCCAACATAGCTGCCTACATCTTCTTCAGGGATCCTTTCTGCATGGACCTCTGAGGTTCTCAGCAGGTGGAAGATCCCCTACATTTCTGTATTTTAAGATCAGCTCTGTCCCTGCTCTTCTATAAAGTTAGATTGAGGGAACACTGTGTAGTTAGGGTTAATATCAGGTTTGATTTGGGTTAGGAATCATTCTGTGGGATGAATAATGGTACTGGGAATCTGTGATATTTATAAGAATATAGACGTATGATTCAAGTATGAAAAACAGAAATCTAGGTAAGATTTGAAGCCCAGAAGAGAATTGGGCCCTTGATTGGGATACTTAGCATTGAAATACTTTCTGCACAGATGTCTCAGATAAATCGATATACAATGGCATAGGACGTTGTACCTTGGATGATTGAATGTCAAAGAGAACCTCCAGTCAAAAAGGGATAGTTGTTAGGATTAGGAAGATAGTCGGTAGGTTTAGAAAGAAGAGTGAGTATAGGCTTTGGATCAAAGTTCTTTATCAATAGAGTTTCAGTTAGAGAGTGAATGTTAATGTCATTCCATGTGAAGAGTCAGTCACAATGATGAACTGGGGAAAATATGTAGGAAAGCAGATATCAATAGAGACATTATGAAATCAGGCAAAGTATTAAGTGAGTCATAGGATTAGGCATTTTCAACATGGTTGAGGTTGAATATATAATCTTAGAAAGAAACAAATATGTAGTCACGAAGAGAATTGACATTTGTGAGCATTAGGCAACCTGGACAAGAATGTTTTTAGTAATCCATGCTCACTTTACATTTAGGCTTTGGTGAAATTACATAAAATAGGTAGTTGTCACTTTCTGTTTTTCTGTATGCTTAACAAAACACTGTTGAAATCTTGAAAACTTTTTGCTAATCTTGTTTCCAGAATGTCCTGTCCCGAACTGCCAAACTGTAGAATGTATTCCCTCTCCCGTTTACACGCAAACCGCCCACTCGCCCTGACCCATCCATAAACTTCCCTCCCTGCCCTCTCCAAGGAAAGTATATAAGCTCTGCTTAAGCTGTTCTCAGGGCTCTCTGCTCTATTCAAGTGAGCTCTGAGTCCCAGAATTCTGGACCTTTGGCTGTTGCATGAGACAGTCTCTTGGTGGTCTCTTCCTCCAACGCTCGCCTGAACTTTACATCTGAGGGTCGCAGGGAGATCCAGCAGTGGTGGATGAAAGACAGACAATGGGCTCCTCTCAGGGTGAGTAAGGTGCCTCTTTCTGGTTTCAGGTTTCAGGTTAGGGATGGGCATAATGGCTATCGGTGATGAGCATGAGCTCTCTCTGAGGGTGGCTGACAGACGTGTCACAGAGCCACAGGTCATGTCTCTGGGGGACGCCCTGGAGGTCTTAGGAAATCGAGTAACAATAGTCTCCTCGACTCAGTGATATTTTGTTTTGGATTCGGTATTGCCCGCCCATCAGCTTTTGCCGGCTACTCTGTCCTGGTCTCAGTAGACGTCCATTGCCTGTCTTTATTGTCTTGTCTTGTCTGTGTCGTGTGTCATTGGTTTCACTGTTTGTGTATCTTTCATATGGGACAGAGCACTTCAACGCCTCTGTCCCTGACCCTTGATCAGTTTACCAAAGTCTGCTTAAGGGCTCAGAATCTTTCTTTTTCAGTAAAACGCCGGACCTGGTAGACACTCTGTGCCTCAGAATGACCCACCTTCGGAGTCGGATGGCCCCCAGAAGGATGTTTCTACTTCTCACTAATTTAAAAACTCAGAGATATTGTCTTTCAGCCAGGGCCACTTAGCCATCCAGATCAACAGCAATATATCTTAACTTAGCAGGACCTCTGCAAATCTCCTTCTCCATGGGTGAAACCTTTCCTTGAACCTGCCCCCGCTCCTACTGCTTCCCCCATGATTGTATCTCTCAAACCCTCTGCTAATCCTCCTCCACCCTCTGTTCTCCCTGAGTCTCAAGACTCTACTGGACTCTCCTCCCCCTCCTTATGCCCTGTCCTCGTCCCCCAACCCCCAACTCCCTCTAAGTGATTCCCCTGCTGGTGACTCAGACTCTCCACCATTGGAGGAATCTAGGCCAGCCCAGCTCTCTCCAGATGACTACCCCGTGGCACACAAGCCCCTCCTTCCCTGGAGGAAGCTGGCCCTGCCAATAGAACTCAAAGAACTTGCCGGCAGTGAGTAAATTTTGAAGTGGACACAGGGGCAGTATACTCAGCCCTTAAGACACCATTGGGCCATCTATCAAATAAAATGACTCTAGTTCAAGGGCCTAATGGCAGTAAATATGGGGCTTAGACAACTAAGAGGACCATGGTCCTGGGGAAAGGAAAAATCCATCACTCCTTTCTAGTAATCCCAGAATGCCCCCCCCCCATTGATGGGCAGAGATCTGCTCAACAAGCTCCAGGCCAGAATAACTTTTATCCCTGAAGGCCCCCAAGTGAAATTTCTAAAACCTTCAGTAGAAACTCCTATAGTCACGGCTTTAACTATGTCAGTAGAAGATGAACATCAACTCGTCACCCCCCCCAAGACTGATCAAACAGGCAAGCTACCCCAGAAATGGATAACAGATTTTGCAGATGCCTAGGAAAAAACTGCTGAGTTAGGCCTAGCCATGAAACAACCTCCAATAACAGTGGAGTTAATAACTACAGCCCACCCAATCAATGTCAAAAAATATCCTCTGAGCAAGAAAGCTAAAGATGGGATAAGGCCCTGTATTCAGAAATATCTGGCCTTAGGGGTCCTAAGGCCCAGTCATTCAAACTGGAACACACCCCTGGTACCAGTAAAAAAATCCAGGAACTGGGGTCTATCGCTTCGTTCAAGACCTAAGAGAGATCAACAACAGAGTGCAGAACATTCACCCCACGGTACCTTATCTGTACAATCTGCCTAGCACTCTGAACCCTGAGCTGAATTGCTATACTGTTCTGTACTTTAAAAAAATGCTTTCTTTTGCTTGCGTCTGCATAAAGATAGTCATTTGCTATTTGCTTTCGAGTGGGTAGACCCAGAAACCAGAACGTCTGGTCAACTAACTTGGACTAGATTCCCACAGGGGTTCAAAATTTCCCCCACTCTCTTTGATGAAGCCCTCCCCAGAGATCTCAACAACTTCAGAACTACGCACCCTGAAGACACCCTGCTTCAATATGTGGATGACCTGCTACTGGCAGCCAACACCAAGGAAAACTGTGAGTCTGGGACCCAAGCACTATTTTCCGAGCTTGCTCAACTCGGGTATAGTGCTTCTGCCAAATAGGCCCAAATTTGCCAGAAAGAAGTAATCTTCCTGGGATATTCCCTTAGGGGCAGTAAACGATGGCTCACTGAGCCTAGAAAAGAAACCATTGAGCATATACCACCCCCATCTAATAGCAGACAATTCAGAGAGTTTCTTGGGACTGCTGGCTTTTGCAGGTTATGGATACGCGGGTTTGCGTCCTTAGCTGCTCCTTTATACCCGCTGTTAAAAGGAGATGCCCAATTCTAATGGACCCCTGAGCACCAGCAAGCTTTTGACAACATCTAATGACACTGAAACTGAAATCCTCAACTTCACTGAGCCCAGCCTGCATTTTCAGAAAGCCCTATGGTACGTTAAAAATGTACATCAACTCACTCACATTGGTTCAAAGAAATTTCAGGCATTCCTGAAGAATAAAGAACAGAGTTTTCCACTAACCAACTCAGAGCGAAAGGAAATAACTGAACAAGTAACAAAAGCCTGTAAGGCCTGTCAATTGGTTAATGCTTACCCTTCCAAGTTTCTTGCAGTTAACCACCTACAAAGATCCAGACCAGGACAATTCTTGGAAGTGGACTTTACTGAAATTAAGCCAGCATGGTATGGACTTAAATATCTCCAAGTTTTTGTAGGTACATTTTCAGGATGGATTGAAGCCTTCCCACAAAAAAAGGCACAAATTGTGGTCAAGAAGATCCTGAAAGATAATTTTCCAAGATACGGACTGCCTAAGGTAATAGGGTCTGAAAATGGATTGGCGTTCATGGCCTTGTAAGTCAGGGGTTAGCCAGGACCCTGGGGATTAATTGGAAGTTACAATGTGCTTATAGAACCCAGAGCTCAGGACAGGTAAAATAAATAAATAGAAGCATTAAAGAGACCTTAACAAAATTAAGCTTAGATATCAGCATAAAAACTTGGACTATGCTCCTGCCTTATGCACTGTTTCATGCAAGAAATACTCATACTCCCTCTGTTTCTTTGTGTAATCTCACGCGCTATGAAATTCTCTATGGTCCCTCCTCCAGTAAGGGACATAACCCCAACTCTAAGACCTAATGATCCCTTCCACACCTCCTGAGTTGACAGAGTTAAAGTTCTTGAAAGAAGACAGTGATATCTGTGGAAACAGCTGGCCACTACCTACCAACCTGGGGACGAGGGGACTCCATATCAATATCAAGTAAGAGACTTCATCTACATAAGACGACATCAGGTGTCATCCCTGGAACCCCGCTGGAAAGGACCATACCAGGTGCTACTTATAACACCTACAGTGGTAAAGGTAGAGGGAATCACTTCCAGGATCCATGCCTCTCATCTCAAGCCTGCGCCCTGTCCAGACTCTGGCTGGAAAATAGAAATGACTGGTAATCCTTTCAAATTGTGTATTCGCCATGTGCATAATGCTATAGACTCTCCCCTTGGCCAATAGTAGTCCTAAACCTCATCAGCCTGTTCAGCAGCGATGGCTGATCACAAATCATACTGTACTAGAAGTATGCTCTATCTTGCATACAGCCCCCTTAGGGACCTGGTGGCCCTCTCTCTACCCAGACATTTGTCAGCTGGCTATAGGTCTTTCCTATTGGGATATCCCTGATGAAGGGGATCCCACTAAAATTCCATTAAATCTTTTCCGTGCCATACGTAATGGAAAAAAACATTATGGATGTAGGGACACGTGAGCCAGATACAGGTTGGCTAGCCAAGATTACTATGTTTGCTCAGCGGACTATCAAACCCACAAACAGCCAGGGCTGTGTGGGGGAAAAGCCGACTTCTTCTGTAAGTCATGAGATGTAAGCATACAGGGGCTGCCTGGTGGAACCCAAACTCCTCATCAAATTCAGTACTCAGCATTGGGCATATTACCAATTAGACAACCAAAACCGATGGCCCCCAGAGGGGTCTCTAGATGCTCAAATTCTGCATGACCTTTTTGACTTCGGCAAGTGCTCAAATGGTGGAAGGAAATTCCCCAATGTGGAGGCCTTTTCCCTCCTTCACTCACATCCTGAACTATGCTTCTCTAATAGATCCTCACCCTCTGCTTTCTGCTCCAGACTCTCTGCTGTCACTCCCACATAAGCAACCTGATTTCTCCCCTCCAATTACTAGATCAAAAACCGAAGCCTCTGCCGGCTCTTAGACCATTGCCCCCTTGCTGAGGTAACAAGTACTAAGGTACCCATCCACCCACTCACTCCTCTCTTCTCCTGTCAGTGCCCTCACCAGGTCCCACCAAGTCCTCTTACCAACTAAACCAAAGCTCAAAAAGCTAAAGAGAGCCCTCAGCACCCTATCCAAGATGTAATGAAAATGGCCTTTAAAGTTTTTTTTGTCATCAGTGAAAACAGGTTACTAAAAATTTAACATCACTCACAGGCTTTTTGGGATACTCACTCCTGTCTTCTCCTCTGCTCTACGTGTTCTACTGCTCAACATTTTGTTGCCTGGAAAATCCCAAACCCCTTTCCCATTATTCTTTTACATCTCTCCTTTCTCATTCTCAGACCATTCTCTTAAACCTCTCTCTCTGAATTTGTTTTACAGAACAGGCGAGGGTTGGACCTCCTCTTCATGAGAGAAGAGGGCCTTTGTGCTGCATTGAGGGAAGAATGTTGTTTTTATGCCGACCATACTGGAGTTGTAAAAAAATTTATGAGTAAGTTAAAAAGATGCCTTGAAGAGCATCAACAAAGGAGAGGGGCACATAAAGGTTGGTTTGTGTCTTTGTTCACATAGTCCCCCTGGTTACCTACGCTTTTATCAACCCTGGCCAGTCCATTAACAATCCTCATATTAATGCTAATTGTAGGAACCTGTTTGCTCAACCGTGTAGTTTCTTTTCTACAAGCTCAAATTGGATAAGTTAAACTTATGGTAATCAGACAACAATATACCTCACTAGGAGACATAAAATCAGAGACCCCCCAATGATCACTTTTATGATTAAAAGTAACCAGAATGAGAAGTGGGGAATGAAAGGTTAATAAAATAGGTACTTGTAATACCTGTTTTTCTGTATGCTTAACAAAACACTGTTGAAATCTTGAGAACTGTTTGCTAATCTTGTTCCCAGAATGTGCTGTCCCCAACTGCCAAACTGCAGAATGTACTCCCTCTCCCATTGGCACGCAAACCACTCACTCGACCTGACCAATCAATAAATTTCCCTCCCTGCCCTCACCAAGTAAAGTACATAAGCTCTGCTTAAGATGTTCTCAGGGCTCTCTTCTCTATTCAAGTGAGCTCTGAGCCCCAGCATGCTGGACCCCCAAAAAGCCCTTTGCTGTTTCATGAGACAGTCTCTTCCTGGTTTCTTCCTCCAATGCTCGGCCGACCTTTACATTGGTACAATCATAAGTGTGAACTTTCCTTTGTGTGTCCAGAATATTACTGTAATAAAATGTATATGTAGATCAGGTGACAGGAGTATTTCTTCCACCATTTCTGGGAGCAATATAATGAAGATGTATGAATTAGTATTGGGGATAGAAATAGGTGAACCATGTGTCTATGAATATAGAGATAATGCATGAATAGACAATACTGTGAATAAATAATATAACTGGTTCCAACTTTAAATAATGGATTGAATTGATATCTGAAAATATACAGAAAATCTTATATTGATATAATACATTTAATCCTACCCGTTATATATCTAATTGTAATATTAGGGTTATGGATTCTCATGAAGAGTGTGTGAGTATTGCTTCAAAAGTGATTATGGAAATTGAAAATAATGTGTTTGGAAAGAAGTCTCATGAAAAGACCAGTCAAGAAACCCGGAAGTGTACATGTGTTCTGAAGCAGGAAGTGATTGAAAGTGAAACAAATGCCTAAATATTTGCTAACTTGTAGATAAAATATATATCCTATGATGTGCATTAATTGAAGAAATAGTAATGTACCAGTGTTGACAAAAATTAACGTTAAATACACATCATGTCCCATAGGAATCTACTTGAATTGATGTTAAACTGGGTCAGTTACTGTAGAAATATTAGGATTTGTATGCACCATTCACTCAAGTTAGTTTTCAGTACTAGGAAAGAAATATGTATTTCAGGTGGATGAATATCTCTGAGAATAATCTTGTGAAAAGTTGATTATAAATCCACATATATGAATATTAATTAATTTAGGGAGTGTATAATAAGACTCATACATTTCATATTTTGAAAAATCTGGAGAGTGTGTGTGTACACACACACACACACACACACACACACACACACACACTGAGACATTAAAAATAGCAATATATATATATCAATCGAAATTCACCATGAAATATATATCATCCACAGATCCAAAAATATTCATTTTATTGAAGATAGATTTATGCATAATGTTGTTGAACTAGCAAGTTTACCCATACATTGAATTTTCAGTTCCAACAGCATTTAGGAGGAGTGATCTCTTCTCACAATTTGTACCTGCCACGTCAGCCACCTCACAAAAATGTACGTGTGATACCAGGTAGTATTCTATATGTGTATATAAAAATGCATGTGCTGAATAGGCTACAGAGAGAGGGAGACAGGAATTCACATATTTGTTAACATTAAAAACACATGGAGAACTATTTCAACAGAAAATTGACTATATTTATAACACCTACCCTTTTTTATGCAAAAGGCAAGTCCAACTCTACACCATGCCTCCACTGAACTGCTTGCATTTCTATTCTGTTTGGGTTATTTTACTGCATCATATTAGGATTAGTAGTCAGAGTATAGTTTGTTATGGGTTACTGTCTGGGATTCAATATTTCAAATGGAAAATACGATAATGAATCCAATGTGTATGCAAATATGTGCTACACAAAAATCATCCCATTCTCATCCAGAACAAAGCTTTGACATTCCCTTCATCTGAAGTAAGTCACAGTTAGAACAGTGGTGTTAGAAAATCTGTGAATACATATCTGGAATGGAAAATTCTCGGGAGTTCACAACCTTGGAGGTGGTAGAGGAGTTTCCAAAAGTAAGGGACATGGTAAACACTCCTCAAACATGGAGGTCTGTAGCCTAAAGACATCTTGAGAAACTTCCTCTGAGGTTGGGCACTTGAAATATATGTTATTTTCAGGAGCTTTAGCTTTCTTTGTAGTGGGACCATCAAAGCTGGGTCTACATCTATGTGACCTGAAGGATATGGTTTCTTATTTTCCAGTAAACTTGAGGCAGCAGTTCTGAATTCACTCTTTGTAGGTAAACAGTGGCCACATGGGTCTAAGTGTCTCTCCGTGGGGACTGTGGAACCATTTGGTCATCCTCCACTTTTCCTGGTGTTTTTTGCTGCTGCACTGGGAGTTTGGTATTTCCTTCACAAAATACAAGAAGTTCAACAGGGACACAGTGCTAGACGGAGTTCTGTCACTTGTGGTGGGTCAGGGTCTGCAGGAGAATACACCAACCAGGCTTCTTTCCCACATAGCTTGCCAACTTGTGCATAGAAACTTGATTCTTAACATTGCCCTGAAACCTCTCCATATAAAAACATGCTTTTACATATACGGGTCTCCTGCCTGCACCATGTCAGTCACAAGCAATTTGGAAGCCAATGGCAGATCTACATGGCCACAACACAAATGTATTATCACACAACTGCACACCACTTTCTAGGCCCACTACTCTGCAGGCTCTAACTTAATGGCATCTCTGTTCTACACAATTTTCATGAAACCCAGTCAATCAAGGAATTGTCTGGTACACTCTTGATCAGCAACAGGACATCCAAAGGTTCTCCAGTGCCACCTGGTCATGGGAATTTCAAAAATTTCATTTTATTTATGTAGCCATTTTTCAAGGATGAAGTTGGAGGCACTGTGGGTTTCAATTCATTCAGGAACCATTAAATGGTGAGGAAGCTCATTTCAATGAAAGCTCTGGAGAATGATAACAGGCAAGGTTTCCCAAAGAGTGTCCAAAAGGTCACATGAAGCCAGCGCTGTTGAGGTCTACAATGTGAGGTCCATGTGTGTTTTGACTCTCAACTATGGCTGCCAAGTTTTTCAGAATAAAATCATGTGATATTCCGGCTGAGATTTCCAGTGCTCTCTGGAAAGCCACCTGGGCCTAGATCTCAGGTTCCAAGGGTGACTCTCATGCATGGCCTCCTTAAATGCCAACACAATTCATGGCAATACTTCTCTGAGGTTAGTTCCAGAACTCAGTCTCTAAGGGAAATCACACCAGAGTTCAAGAGCAGGTGGACCCAGTCATCTCTTCCAACTGCCACACAAATGACCACAATTTAAACCAAAACACTCCCACATGACCCTCATCTTTATCCATATAGACATTCATCATAACCTCTGGCTGTATGTTTCCATGAGGGGTGCAGCACAAGACAGTGTCCAAAATAGACTTCCTTGCCCCTCATTTGCCTAAAGTCTGGGTGGCCTGGAAACACTTCCTGTGAAACAGGAGTGATCAAATAGGCCTGCCCTAAAAACTGCTGTGCTTCTCCAATTTGAGGCCTACTCACTGTCATGTATTGATTATGTATGTGATTTGGAGTCATGAGACAACACAAGCAACTATGGGCTAGACTCTGCAGGGATTTGAAGAGCTCATTTGACCCAAAGGATCCCTATTCTCACTTGATGGAGGTCAGGAACCTTACAGAGGAAGGCGAGAGACTTCATCCACAATTACTGCACTTTTTGCCATTTTGGTTATGGATGCAAACATGGGATCTTTCTTTAGATCCATCAGGTGCTGAGAATCTAAGCCAAAGCCTCACACAGGGCCAAGTGGCTGATTCAGACACATCCCTTTCCTAAGCAATTAAGCAAAGAGCCACAGGTGATGTCCATTCATTTCCATTTGAAAACTGTTTTGTTCAGGCTTCACAAAGGTGTGGCCAGAGGCAAAGGCCTTCCTGACATTAAGGGCAACAGAAGAATAGGTAAGCAGTAGGCCCAAATCAGGGTTTCCCCACTGAGACTTTCCTGGTCACATTGATATCTGGGTTTTCTGAGATGCTCCAATTCCCTTCAGCTATCCAGTACATGGCTATGTCACAGAGATTGGAGGTGGTAAATAATTTGGACACAAAACCATGATCCTATTCTGGAGAGTGGCAAAATTCAGGAAGAAAAGAGAAACTTAGGAAGATAGTAGGCATTGCCCATCCATAAGGCAAGCTGAATTCCTTTCATAAATTGGGTAGGATGAATTCTGGGAAGATTTCTACTACACAGGACACATTCATTGATGCATTCTCTTTTCTAATATCTACAACCAAGGTCACATAGAGATGGACAGACATAGAAACACTCGGCTCCTCAAAGGACTTACCAGACACAGTCAACTCCAAACCAAACAAACCACCTTTCCTACCTATTCTCAGAACATGAGACAAAATCACAAACTCACACCCACACCCACAAAGGCACCTCGTTTTCACAAATAGGTCTGTGACCATCAGGAGTGTCCAATGACTCGTAGGCCCTACTATGTTTTCCCGAAATGGCTTGTCCTGTCTCAGATCTGGTCTCCTTGGCCAACTCTGAGGAGTTGTGAGGAGCAAGCGATGAACAACTACATGCTTTCTGAAAAAGTACACTCTTCAGAGCGCTGCTGGCATTTGGCAATCCTCACATAAGAAGGTACCAAGGAAGACTGATACTGTCCTTGGTTATTTCAAAAAACTGAGCCCACTGGAACTGGGACTGGGACTCGCTCTGGTTGCCTGGATTCCTGGATCCCAAGTTCAGATAGTTCCATCACCAAGAAAGTGAGGTAGGTCACTTCATTCAGGAACAGACTGAGGTCACTACCTTGGCGACCACTTTGTCCTAACAGTTCCATTCAACGGTCCCAATAGATGGAGGCTACCCCTACTTCCTGTGACACTTTCACAAGTTAGGATGGTATATCAACCATAGGCACCCAGGAACATCTCTCCACACAGGCCTGGTTTGGTCCATCTTCTCTACATTAAGAAGAGAAAGGCTGATTCAGACACAAACCTTCATCCTGACCAGGATGTTTGCCATGGAAGATGACTTGTGCTCTCTCAGGTTCTTCATGGCTGCCTACAACTTCTCCAGGGATTATTTCTGCATCTACCTTTGAGGTTCTCAGCAGGTGGAAGATCCCCTACATTCCTCTTTTGTAAGACCAACTCTGATCCTGCTCTTCTGTAAAGTTAGATTGAGGGAACAGTGTATGTTTAGGGTTAATAGCATGTTCAATTTGAGTTAGGAATCATTCTGTGGGATGAATAATGGTACTTGAAACCTGTGATATTTACAAGAAAGGGGAAATATAATTATGAAAACAGAAATCTAAGTAAGATTTGAAGCCCTGAAGGGCAAATTGGGCCCTTGAGTTGGATACTTATCTTTGAATTATGTTCCTCACAGTTATCTCAGATAAATCCATATACAATGGCATAGGACCTTGTACCTTGGATAATTGAATGTAGAAGAGAACATCCAGTCAAAAAAAGATAGTCAGTAGGATTAGGATGATCGTCGGTAGGTTTAGGAAGAAGAGTGAGTAAATGATTTGGACCATAAGTTCTTTCGCAAGAGGGTTTCGAGTAGAGAGTGAATGTAAATGTCAGAACATGTGAAGAGTCAGTCACAAAGATGAACTGGGGAAAATATGTAGGAAAGTAGATATCAATAGAGATATTAGGAAATCAGGAAAAGAATAAAGTGAGTGATTGGATTAGACATTTTCAACAGGCTTGAGGTTGAGTATATAATCTTAGGAGGAAACAAATATATAGTCACAAATAGGATTTGCAATTGAGAGCATTAGGCAACCTGGAGATGGATGATTTTTGTAATCCATGCTCACTTTCCATTTAGGATTTGGTACAATCATAAATGTGACTTTGCATTTTGTGTCCAGAATATTACTGTGATAAAATGTATATGTACATCAGGGAACATGAGTATTTCTTCCACCATTTCTGCAAACAAGTTTTTGAAGACATATAAATTAATTTTGGGAGTAAGAATAGGTGTGCCCTGTGTCTCTGAATATAGAGAAAATGCATGAATAGACCATACTGTGAATAAATAATATAACTGGCTCCAACTTTAAATAATGGATTGAATTGATATCTGAAAATATACAGGAAATTTTATATTGATATACATCCATTCATTACAACCAGTTATACATCTAATGGTAATTTTAGGGTTATGCTTTATCATGAAGAGTGTGTGAGGTTTGCTTTAAAATTGATTATGAAAATCGAAAATAATGTGTTTTGAAAGAAGTTTCATGAAAAGGCCAGTCAAGAAACCTGGAGGAAATCATGTGTTCTGAAGCAGGAAATGATGGAAACTGAAACAAATGCCTATAAATGTGTGAACTTGTGGATGAAATATATATATTATGATGTTCAAAAACTTAAGAAATAGTAATATACCAGTGTTGAATGAAAATGAACCTCAAAATACACACCATGTCCCATAGGAATCTACTTGCATTGATGTTAAACTGAGTCTGTTAGTGTAGCAATATTAGGATCTGTAACCACCATTCACTGTAGTGAGTTTGTTGTACTAGGAAACAAACATGTATTTCACGTGGATGAATATTTCTGAGAAAAATCTTGTGAAAAGTTGATTATAAATCCACATACATGAACATGAATGAATTCAGGGAGTGTATATAAGAAACATATATTTCATATTTTGAAAAATCTGGACAGTATATATATATACATACAAAACACACACACAGAGACATTAAAATGTAGCAATATATATGCCAATCGAAATTCATCATGAAATATATATCCTCCAGAGATGGAAAAATTTATATTTTAATGAAAATGGATTTATGTATAATATTCCACTAGGAAGGTCACCCATAGGTTGAATTTTAAATTCCAAAAGTGTTTAGGATGGCTGATCTCTTCTCACAATTTGTATCTGCCAATGCATGCACTCACAATAATGTACTTGTGATACCAGGTAGGATTCTATATGTGCATATAAAAATACATGTGCTGAATAGGCTACAGAAAAAGGGAGACAGAAATTCACATAGTTGTTAACTTTAAAAACTCATGGAGAACTATATCAATTAAAATTGACAAGATTTGTAACACCTACAATTTGTTATGCAAAAGGCAAGTCCAAATATATGTGATACATCCACTGAACTGCTTGTATTTCTATTCTGCTTGGGTTATTTTTCTCCATCATATTAGGATTATCAGTAAGAGTCTAGTTGGGTATGGGTTATTGTCAGGGATTCAGTATGTCGAATGGAAAATAGGAAAATGTATCCAATGTGTATGCAAATATGTGCTACACAAAAATCTTCCTACTCTCATCCAGAAAAATGCCTTTACATTACCTTCACGCCAAGTAAGACACAATTAGAGGAAAATAGTTAGAAAATATGTGAATACATATCTGCAATGGAAAATAATCAGGAGTTCACAACCTTGGAGGTGGTAGAGGAATTTCCAAAACTAAGGGACAGGGTAAACACTCCACATACATGGAGCTCTGCCGGAATAATACTTCTTGAGAAACTGCCTCTGTGGTTGGACACTTGAAATATTTGTTGTTCTCAGGAGCTTGTCAGAAACTATGTTCCTTTGTAGTGAGAACATCAAAGCTGACCCTGCATCTATGTCCAATGAACATGAGACAGCAGTGCCGAATTCTCCATTTGTATGTAAACTGTGGCCACTGTGGGTAAGTGTCTCCCCGTGTGGACTGTGAAGCCATTTGGTCATCCTCCACTTTCCATGGTGTTTCTTGCTCCTGCACTGGGAGTTTGGTATTTGCTTCATGAAATACAAGGAGTTCATCTGGGACACAGTGTTGGAGGGAGTTATGTCACATGTGGTTTGTCAGGGTCTGCAGGAGAATGCACCAAACAGGCTTCTATCCCACATAGCTTTCTCCTTGACCATAGCAACCCTATTCTGAAGATTGCCCTGAAACCTCTCCATATAAAAAGATGCCTTTACAAGAAAGAGCCTGCTGGCTGCACCATGTCAGCCACAAGCTATTTGGAAGTCAATGGGAGATCCACATTTCTCAACCACAGATATTTTTTCACACACCTGCACACCACAGCTCTTGGCCCACTACTCTGCAGGCTTCAATATACTGGCATCTCTGTTCTACACCATTTTCATGAAACCCAGTCAAACATGGCACGGTCTGGTACACTCATGATCAGCAACAGAACATCCAAAGGTTCTCCAGTGCAACCAGGTCATGGGAATTTCAAAAATTTCATGGTATTTATGTAGCCATTTTTCAAGGATGAAGTTGGAGGCACTGTGGGTTTCAATTCATTCAGGAACCATTAAAAGTTGAGGAAGTTCATTTCAAAGAAAGCTCTGGAGAACTCTCACAGGCAAGGCTTCCAAAAGAGTGGACAAAAGGTCACATGAAGCCAGGCCCATTGAGTTCTCCAATATGAGTTCCATGTGTGTTTTGACTCTCAACTATTGCTGCCAAGTATTAAAGAATAAAATCCTGTGATATCCTGGCTGAGATTCCCAGTACTCTGAGGAAAGCCACCCTGGGCCAAGCTCTCTGTTTCCAAGGGCGACTCTCATGCGTGGCCTCATAAAATCCCAACACAATTTATGACAATACTTCTCTGAGTCAGTTCCAGAACGCAGTCTCTAAGGGGAATCACACCAGAGTTCAAGCCCAGGTTGACCAAGTCATCTCTCCACACCGCCAAACAAATGACCACAATTAAAACCAAAACACTCCCACATGGCTTCCATCTTCTTCCATGTAGACACTCATCATAACCTCTGGTTGGAGCTTTCCATGAGGGGCACATTCCAAAGAGTGTCCAAAATAAGCTCCATGTCCCTCATTTGGCTAAAGTCAGGGTGGGCTGGAAACCCTTCCTGTGAAACCGGAGTGATCAAATATTCCTGCCCTTAATACTGCTTCGCTTCTCCAATTTGAGGCCTTCTGTCTGTGGGGTTTAGATTCTTTATGTGAATTGGAATCAGGAGAAAAGACAAGCCCTTCTGCAGAGATTTGAGGAACTCATTTGACCCAAAGGATCCCTATTCTCACTTGATGGATTTCAGGAGCATAACAGAGGAAGGCAATAGAATTCATTCACAATGACTGAACATTTTGCCATTTTGGTTTTGGATGCACACATGGAATCTTTCTTTAGATCCATCAGGTGCTGAGAATATAAGCCACAGCCTCACACAGGGCCAAGAGGCTGATTCAGACACATCCTATTCCAAAGAAATTAAGCAAAGAATCCAAGGTGATGCCCATTCATTTACATTTGAAAACTGTTTTCTTCAGGGTTCATAAAGGGGTGGCCTGAGGCAAAGACGTTCCTGAAATTCAGGGCAACAGAACTATAGGTTAGCAAATGACCCAAAGCAGGGTTTCTCCACTGAGAGTTTCCTGGTCACACTGATATCTGAGTTTTCTGAGATACTGGCCATTCCATTCAGCTATCCAGTACAAGGCCATGTCACAGACGTTGGAGTTGGCACCTATCTTGGACACAAATCCATGATCCTATTCTGGAGAGTGGCCAGAATTCAGGAAGAAAAAATGGGACTTAGGAAGGTAGTAGGTTTTGCCCATCCATAAGGAAAGCCACACTCCATTCATAAGTTAGACAGGATGAATTCTGGGAAGTTTTCTAGTAGACAGGACACATCCATTGTTGCATTGTCTTTTCTCGTGTCTACAACCACGGACACAGTGGGATACACAGACATAGAAACACTCACCTTGTCAAACGACTTACTAGAAACAGTTCACTCCAAACAAACAAACAAACAAACAAACAAAAAAAAAAAAAACGCCTTTCCTACCTATTCTCAGAACATGAGAGAAAACAACAAACCCACACTCACAAAGGCACCTCCTTCCCCCAAGTAAGTCTTTGACTATCCGGTGTGTCCTCTGACTGGTGGGCCATACTATGTTCCCCCGAAATGGCCTGTACCCTCTCTTGTTTCCTTGGCCAACACTGTGAAGTTGTCAGGAAAAAGTGGTGAGCCACTACCTGCTTTATCAGGAAAGGTCCCTCTTAAGAGCTCTCCTGGCATTTTGCCATCCTCACATCAGTAGGTACCAAGAAAGACTAACTGTCCTTGGTAAATCCACACAAGTTAGCCCACTGGGACTGGGACTGGGAATGCATCTGGGTGCCTGGCTTCTTGGATACCAAGTTCAGATAGTTCCATCACCAAGGAAATGAGGTACATCACTTTCTTTGGAACTGAATGAGGTCACTGCCTTGGCAACCCCTTTGTCCTAACAATTGCTTCCAAAGGTCGAGTGAGATGGTGGCTATCCCTACTTTCTCTAACACTTTCACAAGTTAGAATGGTATATCAATCATAGGCACCCGGGAACAGCTCTCCACACAGGCCTGGTTTGGTCCATCTTCTCCACAATAAGAAGAGAGAGCCTGATTCAGAAACATCCTTTCATCCTGACCAGGTTGTTTGCCATGCAAATTGGCCTTTGCTCTCTTAGGTCCTTCATACCTGCCTACAACTTCTCCAGGTATCATTTCTGCATGGACCTTTGAGGTTCTCAGCAGGTTGAATGTCCCCTACTTTCCTGTATTGTAAGAACAACTCTGTCCCTGCTCTTCTGTAAAATGAGATTGAGGGAACAGTGTATGTTTAGGGTTAATAACAGGTTTGATTTGGGTTAGAAATCATTCTGCTCCATGAATAATTGTATTGGGAACCTGTGATATTTACAAGAATGTAGAGGTGAAATATAATTATGAAAACAGAAATCTAGGTATGATTTAAAACCCACAAGGGCATTGGGCCCTTGATTTTGATACTTAGCTTTGAATTATGTTCTGCACAGATGTCTCAGAAAATTTGATATACAATGGCACAGGACCTTGTACCTTGGAAGATTGAATGTAGAAGAGAACATCCACTCAAAAAAGGATAGTCATTAGGATTTGAAAGATAGTCGGTAGGTTTAGGAAGAAGAGTGAGTATATGATTTGGAACAAAAGTTCTTTAGCAATAGGGATTCAGTTAGAGAGCGAATGTATATGTCAGCACATATGAAGAGTCAGTCACTATCATGAACTGGGGAAAATATGTAGAAAAGCAGATATCAATAGAGACATTACTAAATCAGGCAATGTATAAAGTGAGTGAGAGGATTAGACATTTTCAACAGGGTTGAGTTTGAATATATAATCTTAGAAAGAAAGAAATACGTAGTTACCAATAGGATTGACATTTGAGAGCATTAGGCAACCTTGAAATAGATGTTTTTAGTAATCTATGTTCACTTTCCATTTAGGCTTTGGTAGAATCATAAGTGTGACCTTTACAATTTTTGTCCAGAATATTACTGTGATAAAATGTATACATAAATCAGGTGACATAAGTATTTCTTCCACCATTTCTGGGAGCAATATATTGAAGACGTATAAATTAGTATTGGGGGTAAAAATAGGTGTACCCTGTGTTTATGAATATAGAGATAAAGCATGAATAGACTATACTGTGAATAAATAATATAACTTGTTCCAACTTTAAATAATGGTTTGAATTGATATCTGAAAAATTACAGGAAATCTTATATGGATATACAATCATTCATTCCAACCAGTTATTCATCTAATGGTAATATTAGTGTTTTGGTTTATCATGAAGAGTGTGTGAGTTTTGCATCTAAAGTGATTATGGAAATCGAAAATAATGTGTTTGGAAAGAAGTCTCATGAAAAATCCAGTCAAGAAACCCTGACAATACATGTGTTCTGAAGCAGGAAGTGATTAAAGTTGAAACAAATGCCTATAAATTTGCTCACTTGTGGATGAAATGTATATCCTATGATGTGCAAAAACTGAAGAAATAATAATGTACCAATGTTGAATAAAAATAAACATCAAATTACATATCATGTCCCATAGGAATATACTTGCATTGATGTTTGACTGGGTCAATTACTGTAGAATTATTAGGATTTGTATACACCATTCACTGAAGTTAGTTTTCACTACTAGTAAACAAATATGTATTTAAGGTGGATGAATATTTCTAAGAATAATATTGTGAAAAGTTGATTATAAATCTAAGTCCATGAACATGAATGAATTTAGGGAATTTAAATAAGACACATATATTTCATAGTTTGAAAAATCTGGAGAGTGTATATATATATATATATATATATATATATATATATATATACACATATACATATATACACAAAACACACACACAGACATTAAAAAGTACTAATATATATGCTAATCAAAATTCATCTTTAAATATATATCATCCACATATGTAAAAATATTTATTTTACTGAACATGAGTTTACGTATAATGTTGTTCTACTAGGAAGCTCCCCTATAGGTGGAATTTTCAGTTCCAACAGCGTTTAGGAGGAGTGATCTCTTCTCACAATTTGTACCTGCCAAGTCAGCAACCTCACAAAAATGTACCTATAATACCAGGTAGGATTTTATAAGTGCATATAAAAATACATGTGATGATGAATAGGCTACAGAGAAAGGGAGAGAGGAATTCACATAGTAGTTAATTTTAAAAACACATAGAGAACTATTTTAATTAAAAATTGACTAGATTTATAACACCTACCGTTTATCATGCAAAAGGAAAGTTCAACTATATACCATGCCTCCTCTAAACTGCTTGTATTTGTATTCTGTTTAGGTTATTTTTCTCCATCATATTAAGATGAATAGTCAAAGGCTAGTAGGGTATGGGATAGTGTCATGTATTCAGTATTTCAAATGGAAAATTGAAAAATGGATCCAATGTGTATGCAAATATTTGCTACACAAAAATCTTTTCAATCTCATCCAGAACAATGCTGTGACATTACCTTCGCCCCAAGTATGACACAGTTAGAGGAGAAGAGTTAGAAAAATCTGTGAATATATATCTGCAATGAAAACTGCTCAATTTTCACAACTTTGGGGGTGGTAGAGGAGTTTCCAAAAGTAAGGGACAATGTAAACACTCCACAAATGTCGAGACCCCTTGCCCACAAGAAAGACGCAACTCAGGAATCTTCTTTCAGCAGTTTATTCAGGCCCTTGATATTTCTTCTTCTTCCTTGTTGGATGCCCCTCCCAGCCTTAATAAAGCATCCCAAGCCCCAATGCAAAGCTGCCAGGTGGAACTTTCTCACAGGGTGCTGAAAAACCATGCACCAACTCTCCCAAATAAGGAGTTGTTTGTTACAGACCACAGTGGAGCCAGCGCCATCCTGCAATGGCGACCATAATCTGCAGAAGTGGCTCACCACAGTTCCCCCTTTCTGTTTTCTGAAAACAATACAGGCGAGAGTAGAGGTCCTATCCCACTGTGCAGAAGTGGCTGCATAGTATGGCTCAGTCCTAAGGAGGGCCCTTCCCCAGATCTGAAGCCAAATCAGCCGACGCCTTTTTTGTGGGGCGGGGCGTGGACATCAAACCCGCATGCAATAGGACATGCTCTCCTTGAGGTCCACTTCAAGGATCACTCAAGTGCAGTGCCTTGCCTCGCATCCTGTATCATGACGAAGGTGGACGAAGGGGGACAGCTGAGGCTGAACTGTGGCTGTACACAACGACAAACGAGTTGACAGCACCCTGAAAGAAAGGCACGGACTTTAAGCCGATAGAGAAGCATTAGTGTGGAAACCCACCTGCGTGCAATGGCAGCAAGACCGGCAGAGTGCAAGGGTTTTCCAACACTAAGAGAATAACGAGGAAAGACATGCCGATCCCAGTGCAATGTTATAATAACTTGGGGTGCAACGACCATGTCAAAGATTTATTGTTTAAGATGCGCAAGCCAGACATGAGGTGAATTGCCATTTTCTAAAGCTGCAAGAGCTTGGATGATCATAGCCTTATCGTGAGAATTGCGGGCCTTGAGGCAACAGAGAAACCACAAACAGAGAAACATACCGAAGCAACACATTGCACCAAAAATGCCTACCCCCACCCACTGTTTAAAAAAGGAAAAAGCAGAAGATATCCAATCGGTGAATTGACCCAAAGTCACGGGATCAACACGGGTGTTATTCAAGACACCTATCTGGGTTAGTTGAGACTGGATCATGTCTTCCGCTTCCATGGACCAATTTCCAGCCAAATATTCGCCAATGATGCGGGAAACATTCCTGGAATCATTAAATCTGACAGAGGTAATGCATAAATGTGCACGTTGGTCAACACAACCCAAAAGCACTAAGTCAGCCAATTCTTCTACCTGACCTTGGAGTAAATCTATTCTTTGGTTGGCAGCTAAAATCCCTGACAAAATATGTTGATTAATTGTATTTTGGGATTCAAGTATGGTGGAAGTTTGTTGGACAACTTGATTAATGGTGGCAGCAGTTTGTCCTTGATTGGCCATAGCCACTCCGGCCATAACCGCTGCAGCAGAAGATACCGCCACGGCTGTCACTATAGCCGCTGTGATTCCAAAATCTCTGTGGACTCTAAGTAGCTCAACAATAGGGAATTTATCAGGATCCGCAGTGACCGGGATTGGGACAAAAGTTGGAATTTTCATAACCACTGCTACAGTCCAGGAACCATTCCAACACTCAGATAAGAGACTGGTAGTATGAGAACAATCCAGCATCCCCGACAAGGTGGCCTTAGCCAAAAGGAATAAGAAGGGGGATTGGATACAGACCATTGCAGGAGGCATTGTGGCATTATACAACAGAGAGTTGAATGAAACAGATGTAAGTCTATTACCTCGTTCACTTTCCCTAACAGTACCAGAAACATTAGTCAGCCAACTCTTGGCTCCTACCAACTGAGCCAATGCAGAAATATCGGCTGAAGCCCCCTTTTCATTGGAAATCAGCCATTGAAACCAGGACCAACCTACTCCTGTAGAGGAGCTGGCACTATTGTTAAAGTTATAAACATACCTCTTAAGAGAGGGGGAAAGGGAGAAACCTTTAGCAACTTGATGTTTCTCCCAAGAATGATCCTGACAAGGCGTAAATGTTGGGGGGAAACCAAGATTAGGGGAACAGTAAGGAGAGGCCTTGAAATGAGTGGCATCATGAATACTACTAGAAGAAGGAGGCACTGGGATTAGTACCTCGGAGATAATAGCCAAGGTAGTTATGTTAAGAGCAGAGCTACTGTTTGCGGGGGTTCCTGAGCCTGATTGCTTCCCCGAAGCTACCTTGCTCAATACAGCACTGATAATGCTCCCTGAGACCTGATTGGACCACAATGGGTCCTCCCAATTAGTCAAATTTTTGGTCTTAAGGCTAATGCAATTAGCGTTTTTAAGTCTGAAACAAAAAACTCCTGTTAGATTAACTTGAGATTGATTAAAAATTCTCTCCATGTCCCCTCTAGGAGAGGCACAGGGAGCAGACATCTCACATGAGGTAGAAAAAAGAGTGGGGAGGACACTAGAATTACCGTGAACCGGCATCGGCATTGGCCATGCCCGTGCCACTGCCCACCACCGCATTGGTGTCGCCTGTGCCATCGGCACCAGCACCAGAGCCAGAGCACTTAGCAGAATGAAGATCCTCATCACAGAATTGTTGTGGTATCTCTTGTTGCTGGTCAGTTGATGTCGAGACTCTTCTTGTCAAGCGTTCAGGGACCCACAACGGTTCCGTACGATCCTGGGGAAAAACACCTACAGATCCTCGTGCCCATGTCAGCACGGGGTCAGGGCCGTTCCATTGGCCCGTAAGAACATCCTTCCACTTAACATAGCCAATCACAGAGGGCTGAGGGGACACATGTCTATCGGCCGCAAAGCCACCATGAATATCCAAATTCGAAAAATTAATGGTAAAGAGAGCTAAGGACAGGCGTTCTTTAGGAGTGTGTTCAGCTCCTATTCCCCCTTTTTGTTTTTGTAAAGTTTCCTTTAAGGTGCAATGAGCACACTCAACAATGCCTTGTCCTTGAGGATTGTAAGGCAAACCATGAGTAAGTTGCACTCCCATAGTAGAACAAAAAGCTGTAAATTGTCTGCCAGTATAAGCAGGTCCATTATCAGTCTTAAGGGATGCAGGTGCACCCCATGCTGCCCATGCCTCTAAACAGTGAGTAATGACATTACGTGCCTTTTCTCCTGATAAAGCAGAAGCATGGATAATTCCAGAGCACGTATCAACGGAAACATGCACATACTTGAGGTTACCAAAGTCAGGTATATGTGTCACATCCATTTGCCAAACAACCAATGGCTTTAATCCCCGTGGGTTTACTCCATAATTAGGGGGATGAAGAAATGTGACACAGTGGGGACATTGCAATACTATCTGCCGAGCATCCGCTCTTGAAATGGAAAAATGCCTGTGGAGCGTTAATGCACTAACATGGAAGTTTCGTGAAACAACTTAGCCCCCTCTAAGGAGGAAGCCAAGCATATCAATTGACCTCTAGTGTCTAAATCCGCACGCACAGGCATTACCCTGGGATAACGTACCAGGAAGAGAGGTGTGAGCCCTGATGTGCATTGGATAAAAAGAAGCAGTGCAGTTAGAGATAAGCTGTTGAAGCTGAGTAAAGTAAGCAGACATATTGTGGGCATCACTAATAGCTCCCACGGCCTCCAGGACTTTTAGTGCTTGTACCACATACCTGGAGTCCGAAATAAGATTAAAAGGAAAAGAACACTGTTTAAAAACTTCAATAACAATTTGTAGTTCTATCCATTGTGGATTTCCAGGAGCAAATTGATGCTGGATAGGGGGAGAGTCATTAATTACATAAGCTCCCATTCCAGACTTGGAACCATCAGTAAAAATGTTAACAGCCCCCGGAATTGGACTGGATGAAGTTACCTTAGGGAAAATGATGGGATGTTCTTTAACAAAATGGAGTAATGGATGAGAAGCATAGTGATTATCAATACCCCCTTGAAACGAGCAACACAGAATAGCCCAGTTGTCTAGAGTAGCACATAAAACATTAAGTTGAGCTTTAGTGTAGGGTATGATAAGAGAAGAAGGTGATTGGCCGAAAAATTGAATGCTTTGTTGAATCCCTTTAAGTGCCAACGCTGCAACAGCATTAGGATAATATTCTAAGGATTTTCCTGGGGATACATGTGGGTGGATCCATAGTAAAGGCCCATCTTGCCACAGTACTCCAGTAGGCTGCCGCATAGTGGCAAGCACGCATAACTGGAAAGGTTTATCACTCTGGAGCCTGCATAGAGTGGCATGCTGTATAGCTTTTTCTACTTTTATAAGGGCCGCTCTAGCCTCAGTAGTGAGGCTACGAGGGGAAGCAAGATCTGGATCACCGTTAAGAGTAGCATACAAAGGCTGGAGCACAATATTAGGAATATGTAAATATCCTCTTATCCAATTAATGTCTCCCAGCAATTTTTGAAAATCATTTAGAGTTTGGAAATCCTGAGTCCTGATGGTAATTTTTTGTGGTTTTAATTTGTCATACCCAATTGTCTCTCCCAAATACCTGATAGAATCCCTGTTTGAACCTTTTCAGGTGCGATGTGCAGTCCATGTTGAGCCAACAGCATCACGAGTTCTTTATAAGCCTCATTAACTGTCTGTTCTAATTTTGCGGCCAATAACACATCATCCATATAATGAATGATCTTGGTGGAGGAATACTTATGTCTGAGAGGTGCGAGTGCCTTCCCCACATACATTTGGCACATCGTGGGACTGTTAGCCATCCCCTGTGCCAACACCACCCACTCAAACCTTTGATCTGGTTCCTCGTGATTACACGAGGGAAGGGTGAAAGCAAAACGTTGTGAATCTTTAGGATGCAAAGGAATGGAAAAGAAACAGTCTTTAATTTCAATAACAATTATATCCCAGCCTTGAGGAACAGAGGAGAGCAGAGGCAGCCCTCTTTGAATCGGTCCCATAAGTTGCATCTGAGCATTAACTGCTTGTAGATCATGCAGTAGGCGCCACTTCCCTGATTTTTTCTTAATGACAAATATGGGAGTATTCCATGGAGAAGTAGAAGGTTGGATGTGACCCAAATCAAGTTGTTCTTTTACTAGATCATGGGCTGCTGCCAGTTTAGCCGAGGGAAGAGGCCACTGAGGCACCCAAACAGGCTCCTCGGTGAGCCATGTTATGGGTATTTGAGCCCCAGTGGCCCCTAGGAAAAACCCAGACCAAACCTGTTAAGCTTTTGATGAGCTAGCACAGGATGCTTACGCCCCTGTAGGTGCCTATTAGGGTCCCCAAAAATCATTCCAGCGGCCTCCACCATCCTTGCTACAAAATCTGAAAAGGGTTCTGTAGAGCCCTGCAGAATCTTAGTCAAGTAACCAGACACCTCTCCTGTATTTGGAAGTGACTTCCATGCCCGAATGCAAATGTTGTTAATTTGATCATATGCCTAAGGAGGGAATCCTGTCTGTTGATTAGCAAATCTGCCTTGTCCTAAAAGCATATCCTTGTCCCAATGGGGGTGTCCCGCCGCATAGTTTTGGGCGGCCTGCTCAACAGCGCCCTCTAGCAGAAAGGCTCTCCAGTCCAAATATTTACCTGGAGAAACACAAGCCCGAACAAGGCTAGCCCAATCTGAAGGAGTCATACAAAATCTAGCAAGTCCCTCCACCTGAGTAAGCGTGAAAGCGGCATCCACGCCATAAGTGCGGAAAGATTCCGCCAAGGTTTTAATTTTCTTAAAGTCTAAAGGCTCATGATATCTTCCCCTGTTATTGTTCTGAAATACAGGGTATGCAAGTCCCATATCTGTATTAACTGTCCTCCAAACTTGCGCATGAAAATATCTCCCGGAATTTTATCTCCCCCCCACATACGGGGGTGGGCCAACCGGCACCATATCTTCTTTGAGATATTCTACCTCCTCCTCCTCAGAGTGTTGTTGACCGATATTGGATCCCGTCCCCTTTTTACAGTAGGCCTGCGTGCCCTGTATCCCTTTTTTCTTTTTCTTCACTTTTATCTTTCGTAGTTGTTGTAACAATATATCAAGGTCCTCAGAACTCTCTGAGCCGCTTGTGTTCTCAGGCGTTTTTAATTCAGCCAAGTCTGGGTAGAGCCTTCTCCTATTTTTAGTTTCAGGCTCTTTTGCCTTCTCACTACTCTTACTCCCAATGTTCTCTGCCACTTCACTATGTGATCCTTCAGACTTTTCCTCATGTAGTTGCTCAAAAACTTCTTGTCCTTTAGTAAGTGCTTCCTGACATCTGCCATCTGCGAGGCAACTACGGATCATCTTCCAAAGGGGTATCACCCCACCCTCTAATATGCCCTGCTCAGAAGCAAAGTCAAGATCTGTGCCTAACTTATCCCAGCTAGGTATAGTAAGGCTGCCCGAGAACGCAAACCACGGTGCAGCAATATCTGTCTTCCGTAAAAATCTCTGTAAAGTACTACGTTTCACTTCTAGGCCCTTGCAAAGTAACAGGTTATCTAGGGCCAGGAGAAGCGGACTTGAAGATACGGCACTCATGACACAACAAAAGACACACAAAAAACAAAAGTGAAAGTAAGAGCGAAAGTACACAGTGCAGCTGCAATAAGATGTAATGTTCTCTCTGGCTTTACAGAGGAGCTGCCGCTTTGATAGCGGGTCCCACTTACCTGGGACTAATCCCCGCTTTGACCGCGGGTCCCACTTACCTGGGACTAACCTCCGCTTTGACCGCGGGTCCCACTTACCTGGGACTAACCGGTGCACCACCCCTGACTGCTGAAAGTTCTGGTTCCCGGGTTTTCAGCACCACTTGTCGCGACCCCTTGCCCGCAAGGAAGACACAACTCAGGAATCTTCTTTCAGCAGTTTATTCAGGCCCTTGATATTTCTTCTTCTTCCTTGTTGGATGCCCCTTCCAGCCTTAATAAAGCATCCCAAGCCCCAATGCAAAGCTTCCACGTGGAACTTTCTCACAGGGTGCTGAAAAACCATGCACCAACTCTCCCAAACAAGGAGTTGTTTGTTACAGACCACAGTGGAGCCAGCACCATCCTGCAATGGCGACCATAATCTGCAGAAGCGGCTCACCACACACAAACATGGAACTCTGCTGGCCTAAAGTCTTCTTAAGAAACTCCCTCTGAGGTTGGGCACATGTAATATATGTTGTTCTCAGGAGCTTTAGCTTCCATTGTAGTGAGACCATCAAAGCTGGGTCTGCATCTATGGGACCTGGAGGACATGGTTACTTATTTTAAAATGAACATGAGGAAGCATTGCTAAATCCTCTCTTTGTAGGTAAACTGTGGCCACTGGGGGCTAAGTGTCTCCCCATGTGCACTGTGAACCCATTTGTTCATACTCCATCTTTCGTGGTGTTTCTTGCTGCTGCACTGGGAGTTTGGTATTTGCTTCACGAAACAAGGAGTTCAACTGGGACATAGTGCTGGAGGGAGTTCTGTCACGTTTGGTGGGTCAGGGTCTGCAGGAAAATGCACCAACCAGGTTTCTATCCCACAAGCTTGCCTCTTTGAGCATAGTAACCTGATTCTGAACATTGCCCTGAAATTCCTCAATATCACAAGATGCCTTTACATAGAAGGGTCTGCTGGCTGCACCATATCAGTCTTAATCCATTTGGAAGCCAATGGCATATCCACATGGCCACACCACAGATTTTTTATCACACACCTGCCCACAATTTCTCTAGGTCCACTACTCAGCAGCCTCCAACTTACTAGCATGTCTTTTCTATATTATTTTCATGAAACCCAGTCAATCAAGGCACCTTCAGGTATACTTATGATCAGAAACAGGACATCCAAAGGTTCTCCAGTGCCACCTGCTCATGGGAATTTTAAGCATTTCATGGTATTTATCTAACCATTTTTCAAGGATGAAGTTGGAGGCACTGTGGGTTTCAATTCATTTAGGAACCATTAAATGGTGAGAAAGCTCATTTCAATGAAAGATCTGGAGAACTCTCACAGGCAAGGCTTCCCAAAGAGTGGCCAAAAGTTCACATGAAGCCAGGCCCATTGAGGTCTACAATGTGAGGTCCTTGTTTGTTTTGACTCTCAACTATGGTTGCCAAGTCTTTCAGAATAAAATAATGTGATATCCTGGCTGAGATTTCCAGTGCTCTGTGGAAAGCAACCCTGGGCCAAGACTCATTTTCCAAGGGCGACTCTCATGCGAGGCCTCCTAAAATCCCAACACAATTCATTGCAATACTTCTCTGAGGTCAGTTCCAGAAATCAGTCTCTAAGTGGAATCACACAAGAGTTGAAGCCCAGGTGTAACCAATCATGTCTTCCAACCGCCACACAAGTGATCACATTTAAAACCAAAACACTCCCACCTAGCCCTCATCTTCTTCCATAAAGACACTCATAATAACCTCTGGCTGGAGGTTTACTTGAGAGGCACAGCCCAAGACAGTGTCCAAAAGAAGCTCCCTTACCCCTCATTTGCCTAAAGGCCCGGACTCCCTTCCTGTGAACCAGGAGTGATTAAATATGCCTGCTGTTAATACTGCTTCACTTCTCCAATTTGTGGCCTACTGACTGTGGAGTTTAGATTCTTTATGTGAATTGGAGTTATGAGAAAACCCAAGCACCAATGGGCTAGACTCTACAGAGCTTTGAAGAACTCATTAGACCCAAGAAATCCCTATTCTCACTTGACGGAAGAAGGAACATTACAGAGGAAGGTGAGAGACTTCATGCACAATGACTGCTCTTTTGGCCATTTTCGTTTTGGATGCACACATGGGATCTTTCTTTAGACCCAACAGGTGCTGAGAATCTAAGCCACAGCCTCACACAGAACCAAGAGGCTGATTCAGACTCATCCCATTCCAAAGCAATTAAGCAAAGAGCCCAAGGTGATGCCCATTCATTTCCATCTGAAAACTGTTTTCTTCAGGCTTCACAAAGGGGCGACCTGAGGCAAAGACCTTCCTGACATTCAGGGCAACGGACAAATAGGTAAGCAAAAGACCCAAAGCAGGGTTTCTCCACTGAGACTCTCCTAGTCACACTGATATCTGAGTTTTCTGATATGCTCCCATTCCCTTCAGCTATCCAGTACATAGCCATGTCACAGAGCTTGGAGGTGGTACATAACTTGGAAACAAAATCATGAGCCTATTCTAGAGAGAGGCCAAAATCAGGAAGACTACAGGAACTTAGGAAGATTGTAGGTGTTGTACATCTATAAGGCAAGCCACAGTCCATTCATAAATTAGGGAGGATGAATGCTGAGAAGCTTTCTACTAGACATAACACATCCATTGATGCATTCTCTTTTCTAATATCTACAACCACAGACACAGTGGGATACACAGACATAGAAACACTCGCCTTGTCAAAGGACTTACTAGACACAGTCCATTCCAAACCAAACAAACTGCCTTTCCTACGTATTCTTAGAACATGAGACAAAACCACAAACTCACACCCATACCCACAAAGATACCTCTTTCCCCCAAGTAGGTATGTGACTATCCAGAGAGTCCTCTGACTGGTGGGCCATTTTTTGTTCCCCCGAAATGGCCTGTCCTGTGTAAGATCTGGTCTACTTGGCCAACTCTGTGAAGTTGTCAGGGCCCAGCAGTGAGCCACTACCTGCGTTCTTAGGAAAGGCCGCTCTTCAGAGCTCTCCTGGCATTTGGCCATACTCACATCAGTATTTACCAAGAAAGACGGACTCTGTCCTTGGTAAGTCTAAACAAGTGAGACCACTGGGACTGAGACTGGGCCTGCCTCTGGGTGCTTGGCTTCCTGGATTCCAAGTTCAGAGAGTTCCATCACCAAGGAAATTAGGTAAGGTCACTTCCTTCAGAAACTGAATGAGGTCACTGCCTTGGCAACCACTTTGTCCTAACAGTTTCTTCAAACGGTCCTTTGAGATGGAGGCTGCCCCTATTTCCTGTGACAATTTCACAAGTTAGAATGTTATATTAACCATAGGCACTTGGAACAGCTCTCCACACAGGCCTGGTTTGGTTTATCTTCTCTACATTAAAAAGATAGAGGCTGATTCAGACACATCCCTTCGTCCTGACCAGGTTTTTTTTGCCATGTAATAGGACTTTCGCTTTCTCAGGTCCTTCATAGTTCCCTACATCTTCTCCAGGGATCATATCTACATGGACCTTTGAGCTTCTCAGCAGGTGAAAGATTCCCTATATTCCTGTATTGTAAGACCAACTCTGTGCCTGCTCTTTTGTAAAGTTAGATTAGGGAACAGTGTATGATTAGGGTTAATAACAGGTTTGATTAGGGTTAGGAATCATTCTGCTGGATGAATAATGGTATTGGTATTCTGTGATATTTAATAATATAGAGGTGAAATATAAGTATGAAAACAGAATTCTAGGTAAGATTTGAAGCCCAGAAGGGCATTGGTCACTTTAGTGGGATATTTACCTTTGAACTATGTTCTGCACAGATGTCTCAAATAAATAGATAAACAATGGCAAAGGACCATGTACCTTGGTTGATTGAATGTCTAAGAGAACATCCAGTCAAAAAGGCATAGTCGATAGGATTAGGAAGATAGTGTTGGTTTAGATAGAAAAGTGAGTATAGGATTTGGACCAAAAGTTCTTTAGCAATAGAGTTTTGGTTAGAGAGTGAATGTAAATGTCAGTACATGTGAAGAGTCGGTCACAGTGATGAACTGGAAAAAATATGTAGGAAAGCAGATATCAATAGAGACATTAGGAAATCAGGCAAAGTATATAGTGAGTGATAGGATTAGACATATTCAACAGGCTTGAGATTGAATATATAATCTTAGGAAGAAACAAATATGTAGTCACCAATAGGATAGACATTTGAGAGCATTAGGCAACCTGGACATGGGTGTTTTTAGTAATCCATGCACACTTTCTATTTAGGATTTGGTACAAACATAAGTGTGACATTTGCTTTTTTTGTGTCCAGAATATTACACTGATAAAATATATATGTAGATCAGATGACATGAGTATTTCTTCCACCATTTCTAGGAGCAATATATTGAAGACATATAAATTAGTATTGGGGGTACAAATAGGTGCACCCTTTTTCTATGAATATAGAGATAATGCATGACTAAACCATACTGTGAATAAATAGTATCACTGTTTTCAACTTTAAATAATGGATTGAATTGATATCTGAAAATATACAGGAAATTTTATATTTATGTACATACATTCATTCAAACCAGTTATATATCTATTGGTAATATTAGGGTTATAGTTTATCATGAAGTGTGTGTGAGTTTTGCTTCAAAATTGATTATGGAAATCAAAAAAAATGTGTTTGGAAAGAAGTCTAATGAAAAGACCAATCAAGACACCTGGAGAAATACATGTGTTCAAAAGCAGGAATTGATTGTAAGTGAAACAAATGCCCATAAATTTGTGAATTTGTGGATGAAATATATATCCTATGATGTCCATTATATGAAGAAATATTAAGTACCAGTGTTGAATAAAATTGAACGTCAAAATACACACCTTGTCCCATCGGAATCTACTTGCATTGATGTTAAACTGGGTCAGTTACTGTAGAAATATTAGTTTTTGTATGCACCATTCATTCAACTTAGTGTTCAGTACTAGGATACAAATATGTTTTTCAGGTCGATGGATATTTCTGAGAATAATCTTGTGAAAAGTTGATTATAAATCCAAGTCCATGAACATGAATGAATTTAGGGAATTTAAATAAGACACATATATTTCATAGTTTGAAAAATCTGGAGAGTGTGTATTTGTATATATATACACATATTTATATATACACAAAACACACACAGAGACATTAAAAAGTAGTAATATATATGCCAATCAAAATTCATCAATAAATATATATTATCCACAGATGACAAAACATATATTTTACTGAACATGGATTTATGTATATTGTTGTTCTACCAGGGGACTCAACCATAGGTTGAATTTTCGTTTCCAACAGCGTTTAAGAGGAGTGATCTTTTTTCAGAATTTGTATCGGCCAAGTCAGCCACCTCACAAAATTGTACCTGTGATACCAGGTAGGATTCTATAAGTGCATGTAAAAATACATGTGATGAATAGGATACAGAGAAAGGGATACAGGAATTCACATATTTGTTAATTTTAAAAACACATGAAGAATTATTTCAATTGAAAATTTACTAGATTTATAACACCTAGCGTTTATCATGCAAAAGGCAAGTCCAACTATACACCATGCCTCCACTGAACTTCTTGTATTTCTATTCTGTTTGCATTATTTTTCTCCATCATCTTAGGATTAGTTGTCAGACTCTAGTAAGGTATGTGAATATTTCTCAGAATAATCTTGTGAAAAGATTATTATAAATCCACATTCATGAATATGAAAAATTTAGGAAGTGTAAAATAAGACACATATATTTCATATTTTGAATCATCTGGAGAGTGTGTGTGTGCGTGTGTGTGTGTGTGTATATATATATATATACACACACTCATGCACACACACACACACACACACACACACACACACATATACACAGACATTAAAAAGTAGCACTATATGTCAATTGAAAATCACCAAGAAATATATATCATGCACAGATTCAAATAAATTCATTTTACTGAACATGGATTTATGTATAATGTTGTTCAACTAGGAAGCTCACACATAGGTTGAATTTTCAATTCCAACAGCGTTTAGGAGGAGTGATCCCTTGTCAGAATTTGTGTCTGCCAATTCAGCCACCACACAAGAATGAACGTGTGGTAACAGGTAGGATTCTATATGTGCATATAAAAATACAGGTCCTGAATAGGCATTAAAAACATATGGAGAACTATTTCCAAAAAAAAATTGACTGGATTTATAACTCCTACCCTATATTATGCAAAAGGCAAGTCCAACTATACACCATGCCTCCTCTGAACTGCTTGTAGTTCTATTCTTTTTGGGTTATTTTTCTCCAACATATTAGGATTAGTATTCAGAATCTAGTAGAGTATGTGTTAATGTCAGGGATTCAGTATTTTGAATGGAAAATTGGAAAATTTATCCAATGTGTATGCAAATATGTGCTACACAAAAATCTTCCCACTTTCATCCAGAACAATGCCTTGTCATTACCTTCACCCCAAGTAAGACACAATTAGAGGAGAAGTGTTAGAAAATCTGTGAATACTTATCTGGAATGGAATATGATAAGGAGTTCACAACCATGGACGTGGTAGAGGAGTTTCCAAAAGTAAGGGACAGGGTAAACACTCCACAATAATGGAGCTCTGCTGGCCTAATGACTTCTTGAGAAACTGCCTCTGAGTTTGGGCACTTGAAATATATGTTGTTGTCAGGAGCTTTTGCTTTTTTTCTAGTGAGATGATCAAAGCTGGGTCAGCATCTATGTGACCTGGAGGACATAAATTGTAATATTCCAATGAACATGAGGGAAGAGTGCTGGATTCTCTTTTTGTGGGTATACTGTGGCCACTGGTGGCTAAGTGTCTCCCTGTGTGGACTGTATAGTCATTTATTGCTCTTCCACTCTCCATTGTGTTTCTTGCTCCTGCACTGGGAGTTTGGTATTTGCTTCACCAAATACATGGAGCTCAACTGGGACACAGTGCTGGTGGGAGTTATGTCACGTGTGGTGGGTCAGGATCTGCAGGAGAATGCACCAACCAGGTTTCTAACCCACATAGTTTACCCCCTTGAACATAGCAAGCTGATTCTGAACATTGCCTTGAAACCTCTCCATATGTCAAGATGCCTTTAAATAGAAATTTATGCTGGCTGCACCATGTCAGTCCCAAGCAATTTGGAATCCAATGGTAGATCCTCATTCCCCTACCACAGATGTTTTATCACACATATGCCCACCACTTCTCTAGGCCCACTACTCAGCAGGATCCAACCTATAGGCTTCTCTGTTCTACACCATTTTCAGGAAACCCAGTCAATCAAGGCACTCTCTGGTATACTCATGATCAGCAACAGGACACCCAAAGTTTCTCCAGTGCCACCAGGTCATTGAAATTTCAAAAATTTAATGGTATTTATATAGCCATTTTTCAAGGATGAAATTGGAGGCACTGTGGATTTCAATTCATTTAGGAACCCTTACATGGTGAGAAAGCTCATTTCAATGAAAGATCTGGAGAACTCTCACAGGCAAGGGTTCCCAAAGAGTGGCCAAAAGGTCAGATGAAGCCAGGCCCATTGAGGTCTACATGTGAGGTCCATGTGTGTTTTGACTCTCAATTATGGTTGCCAAGTCTTTCAGAATAAAATCATGTGATATCCTGGCTGAGATTTCCAGTCTCTGTGGAAAGCGACCCTGATCGCATTTTCAAAGGGCAATTCTCATGCGAGGCCTCCTAAAATCCCAACACAATTCATGGCAACACTTCTCTGAGGTCCGTTCCAGCACTCAGTCTCTAAGGGGAATCACACCAGTGTTCAGGCCCAAGAGGACCCAGGCATCTCTTCCAACCGCCACACAAATGACCGCAATTAAATCAAAACACTCCAACATGGGCCTCATATTCTTCCATATAGACACTCATCATAACCTCTGGCTGAAAGTTTCCATAAGGGGTGCAGCCCAAGACAGTGTCCAAAATAAGCTCTTTTGCCCCTCATTTGCCTAACATCAGGGTGGACTGTACACCCTTCCTTTGAACCAGGAATGATCAAATAGCCCTGCCGTTAATACTGCCCTGGTTCTCCAATTTGAGGCCTACTGACAGTCCGGTATTGATTCTTTCTGTGATTTGGAGTCATGACAAAACCCAAGCCCCTATGGATTATCCACTGTAGGGCTTTGAAGAACTCTTTTGACCCAAAGGATCCCTATTCTCACTTGATGGAAGTCAGGAACTGAAAAGTTCGGACGAACGTCTTAGGAAAAGACCACCAAGAGACTGTCTCATGCCACCGCAAAAGGGTTTATTGTGGGTCCAGCATGCTGGGGCTCAGAGCTCACTTCAGAGGAGCAAAGAACAAAGAGCCCCAGAACAACTTGAGCAGAGTTTATATACATTCTATGGAGAGGGCAGGGTTTTTACATACATCATAGCCTCTTTTAGAAAATCATCTTATACCCCAGCAAAATCAAATAACAACTCTAAAACATGATTAGCACATTCATTGGCGGGAACAGGTCGTGCAGTGGGTGATTGGTCAGCCCTGAGAAGGGGTTAACATTTAAAGTGATTGGTTGAAGCCCTGAGATGTATACGTGCAGATCTGCATGGTTTCTGGGAAGGGGTGTTAAGTATCTAGCTGGTCAGGGAAGATTTCAACACACATCTAATAGGAAGATCTGGGAATTGTCTTAAGTGCCACAGGAATTTCAGGTTCTGAGTGGAGCTTGAAAGCTTTACAAAACCTGGTTCTTTACATTTCAATTTCAATATATTTTATTCTTTCATTTCCCACTCCTTTTTCTGACTACTTTTAATCTTAAAAGTAGTGTTTCATAATTATTCTGGCGTCTCAAATTCTATTTCTGCCTGTGGAGCATATTTCTGTCTGATTAGCATGAGTTTTACCTACCCAATCTGAGGCTGGAATAAGGAAACTATGCGGTTAAGCAAACAAGGTCCCACAGTTAGCAACACCTTAAGGATCATCAGGGGTCAAGCTAAGTCTGATAGGAGTGTAGTTAACCAGGGGGACTGGGTAAACCATGACTCAAACCACCCTTGTTGAATCTCCCTTTCTCTCTGGCGCTATTCAAGTTATTTTCTTAATTTACTCATGGATTATTTTGCAACTCCAGTAGGGTCAGCTTAAAAACAACAGTATTCTCTCAGTGCCGCACAGAGACCCCCTCCCTCATGAAGAGGAAATCTAGTCCTCCCCTGTTCTGTAAAACAAATGCAGAGAGAGAGAAAGGTTAAGGATTCCTGCAGCACTGTGATAGAGGTTTCTAACGTCTTCAAGTCTTGATCTATTGATGTTTCTAATTGGGCCAATTGTTGTGACCCACGGATCATAGCAGCTGTTCCCATACCCACTCCTGCAGGACCTCCTATCCCCAATAGGATGGCTAGAGTAAGGGACAATGGCTCCCGGTGAAATTGGGTTGTTTGTCCCCCAAGTAGACCTTCGAATGATTCTGCATCATGATAGAGCACCCTGGGGAGTATCTGCACCATTACACAATAATTTACAGAGCTGTCAAATACCTGGGCTGAAAAGCAATGAGTTCTGACTGTGTGGAGTTCAGTACCATAAACATTCCTTTAATTAGTTCCCAGGGGGTGGAGTCAGCTGTACTCTGGACTGGGGAAGTAGGCAAAGACGGAAACCGGGAATTATGAGATGGTAGAGGGGTTCTGGTAGATCTAGGCATGGGAGGTATAGGAGGCTTAATTCCTGGCTTGAGGGGATTGGGCCCTATTGCTGTGGGATTTTCTTTCTTTTTAAGCTGGAGGGTGAACCAGAGACCAAAGTCATAACCGGGGCCATAAATATAGAATTGCATTCCCCACGTATTTCTCATAGGCCATTTTGTTCTGAGGTAGCCCCTTCCTTTGGAAGTGAAAGTTATATTGAGGGGGTAACATAGACTATTCTTTCCACAGCGAGTTTTTGACACCACTTGGCTAGCGGCACATTTCTTGGGATCAATCCACGTGTCATTTCATCCTACCCAAATCTTGCTGTCTGGGGAGTTTGGGTTCCACCATGCAGCTTCCGTTTGTTCACAACCCCAAGATCTAAAATAAAAGTTACTGGGTCCTCCACAGGTTTGGGCCTGTTTGCGACTTTGGAAATCTGCTGGGCACACATAATAGTCTTGACTGGCTAGTTTACACATGAGCTTGGGGAGATGACATCCATAATTCATGGGGTAAAGTGGTCTATGTTGCCCTGGTTTGCATTTGAGTGGGATCTGTGTGGGGTCCTCTATGTCAGGGAGATCCCAGTCAGAGAGGCCTATGGGAAGCTGACAAATGTCCGGGGGGAGAGATGGCCACCAATTCCATAAGGGGGCTGTATGTGAAATACACCACCCTACTTGCCCAGTAGGATTTATAACTTGCCATCGTTGCTGAACAGGCTGATGGGGATTAGGACTGCTGATGGTCAGGGGAAGAATCCATAGCCCTACCCACACGACGGACACGCAACTTGAGATGGTTACCAGTCTGTTTCAGTTTCCAACCGGAGTCTGTACAGGGTGCAGGCATGAGATGGGTGGTATGGATCTATGAAGTGATCTCATCCACTTTCACCACTGTGGGTGTTATAAGCAGCACCTGGTATGGTCCTTTCCAGCGGGGTTCCAGGGATGACACCTGATGCCATCTCACGTAGATGAACTCTCCCACTTGATATCGATGTGGGGTTCCCTCATCTCCAGGCTGATTAGCAGAGGCCAACTGTTTCCACAGGTATCGCTGGGTGCTGGTTTTGTTCAAGGGCTTTATGTCTGTCAAGCAAGGGGGTGTGAAAGGAATCATTAAGTCATTAAGTCTCCTGAAGGAGGGGCACCATAGAGAATTTCATAAGGGGTGAGGTTACACAAAGAGGAAGACTTGGTATTTCTTGCACAAAACAGTGCATAACTTAGGAACAGAGTCCAATTTTTCATGCCAGTCTCCAAGCTTAATTTCGTTAAGGTCTCTATGATGGTTCTATTCATCCTTTCTACCTGTCCTGAGCTCTGGGGTCTATAAGCACAATGTAACTTCCAATTAATCCCCAGGGTCCTGGCAATCCCTGTCTTACCTGGGCCATGAATACCGGTCACTTATCCGACCCTATTACCTTAGGCAGGCTGAACCTTGGAAAATGTCTTCTAGGATCTTTTTGACCACCAGCTGAGCCGTTTCTTTCTTCATGGGGAAGGCTTCGACCCATCCTGAAAAAGTATCTACAAAGACTAGGAGACATTTAAGTCCAATCCTTGCTGGCTTTATTTCAGTAAAGCTCACTTCCCAGAATTGTCCTGGTCTGATTCCTCATAAGCGCTTCCCTGAAGTAAGCTTCGATGGGTAAGTATTAACTAATTGGCCAACTTGACAAGCTGTAGTCACCTGCGCAGTTATTTCTTTCCTCTGTGAGTCAGTCAATAATAATTCCTTCCTTTGGTCCTTTAAGAGTGCCTATAACTTCTTAGAGTCTAAGTGGGTGAGCTGGTGTATGTCTTTGAGATAAAGGTGGGCTTTTGAAAATTGTGTACTTGGCTCTGTAGGTTCCCAGAGTTCTGTATCTGTCTCCTCAGATGATAAGTTGCCTGAATGTTCCGGTGCGGCCAAGTCTCCTGATTGTTGTTCCCCCCGGTGTGGAAAAAGTGAACAGAGGCACTCCGTTTAGGGCTGCCAATTAGCTTCCTCATCTGCCCTTCTGTTTCCAACCGCCACGGGGTCGTTTCCCTTCTGGTGCCCTGGACAGTGCACTATGCCGAGGTCCGTAGGGCCCTGCACTGCTGAGAGAAGGTGGAGGATCATATCTTTGTTCTTTATTTCTTTATTTCTTTCCCAGCGGAGGTTAATAGCTGCCTTTGCTGGTAAATAGCCCCGTGCACATTTGCAGTGGCAAATGCATAGCTGCTATCAGTGTATATGGTGGCCCTTTTGCCTGTTGCTAGTACCAATGCTTTTGTAAGGGCAATCAGTTCTGCCTTTTGGACTGATGTCTCTTCTGTGAGACCAGAGAAACAGATGACATTAGTTTTGCTAACTACTGCTGCTCCAGCCCACCACGTACCATCTTGGAGGAAGCTGCTCTCGTTCGTAAACCATATGACTTCAGGGTGAGGCAGTGGCTGGATCCTTCAAGTCTCATCCTATACTGGTTTCTCTGCCTCTTTTTGGGGCACTCTTTGTCCAAGTTTTCTTTTTCTTTACAGTAGGCACATTGATCTGAGGCCAGGGGCAGCCTTTGGCATGGGCCCATGTATCCCTTCATGTCTCCGTGCTTTTTAACTTCTGGTCTATTTGCTGCTCTGACCAAAACCTTAGCCAATGATTTAGTCTGCCTTTTGCTCCTTTCATCCTCCTTTTGTTCCCTTTCCTTCTCTCTCATCTGTTCCCATTCCTCCTCAGTTTCTCTCTTATAATATACTTTCTCAGTTTCTCTGACTAAATCTCTTAAGGTCATATCTTGTAATCCATCTAGACGTTGTAACTTTCTCTTAATATCTAGGGCAGTCTGCTGGATAAAGGCCATTGCAACAGAGGTTTTTTTGTCCTCTGCCTGAGGATCAAAAGGAGTATATTTTCTATTTGCTTCCATAATTCTCTCCAGAATCATAGAAGGAGACTCATTAGGACCTTGGATTATCTCTCTTACCATGGCCAAATTAGTCGGCCCTCTGGCGGCCACTCGGAGCCCCGCTATTAGAGCCCGGTGATAAGTGGACAAATGCTACCAACCTTCAAAGGTGTTGGGGTCCCAGATTTGTCGGTTCATGGGCCCATAAGGACGAAGAGGGAGCATCACAGTGGCTTCTGAGTTTTCTATTTTCCGTAGCTGGCGGGTTTCTTCAGGTGGCCCAGCTTCCACCAGAAAAGGAGGGGCTGCTGCTGCTGCTGCGAAGTCCCTTGGAGGGCTTGGGTCTGGCCCAATTGCCTCTAGTGGCGGAAAGGCTGAGTCAGTGGTGGGAGAATCATCTGGAATGTGTTGGCGGTTGGGGAGCGAGGGTAGAGGATAAGGAGGGGGAGGATTGTCCAGTCTTGTGACTCAGGAAGAATGGGGGGAAGATGGGGACGGAACAGAAAGTTTGAATGATAGGATCCTGGGGAAGGGGTATATGGCTGTTGATCTGTGTGGCCACGTGGTCCCGGCTGAAAGACAATATCTCTGACTTTTCGGATTAGAGGGAAGTAGAAGGATCCTTCTGCGGGCCACCCGACTTTGAGGATGGGCCATTCTGAAGCACAGAGAGTCTGCCAGGTCTGACATTTAACTGAAAAATAATGATTCTGGACCCTTGAGCGGACATCAGTCCAATGATCAAGGGTCAGCGACAGAAGCAAGAAAGTGCTTTGTCCCATAATGGGAGTTACTCAAAAAGAGACAGTGAAGACACAAACGCAACACAGACAAAGACAAACAGTAAACGTTTAACATGGGTCCAAGACAAATATTAGAACTCAGTAACTGGCAAAACCTGATGGGTTAGACAATAAAGACAGACAGTAAACTCAACATGAGTTCGGGACAATGAACAAAACTGTGTAGCCAGCAAAACCTGATGGGCTGGCAAACCGAATCCTGAAGCAAAATATAACCGAGTTGAGGAAACTAATATTCCTTGATTTCCCTCATCCTCTGGAGTGTCCCCCAGGGACGTGGCCAGTAGCTCTGTGACACGTCTGCCAGCCACCGTCAGAGAGAGCTAATGCTCTTCACCGACAGCCACTTTGCCAAGCCCTCACCTGAAACCCGAAACCAGAAAGAGGCGCCTTTCTTACCCTGAGAGGAGTCCCTTGGGGTCTTTCGTCCGCTGCGCCGGATATCTCACCTGGGGCCTCCAGATGAAAAGGTTGGGCGAACATCGGAGGAAAAGACCACCAACAGGCTTTCTCATGCAACACCAAAGGGTTTATTGGGGGTATAGCGTGCTGGAGCTCAGGGCTCACTTCAGAGGAGCAAAGAACAAAGAGCCCTAAGAAAAACTCGAGCGGAGTTTATATACATTCTTTAGAGAGGGTAGGGACTTTACACACATCATAGCCTCCTTTAGCAAATCATCATATTCCACGGGAAAATCAAATAACAACTCTAAAACATGATTAGCACATTCATTGGCGGGAACAGGTTGGGCAGGGGGTGATTGGTCAGCCCTAAGAAGGGGTATACATTTAAATTGATTGGTGGATGCACTGTGATGTATACGTGGTGAGCTGCATGGTTTCTGGGGAGGGGCTGTTAAGTAACTAGGTCCTCAGGGAAGATTTCAACACACATCTAATGTGCAAATCCGGGAATTGTCTTAACTGCCACAGGAATTTCAGGTGCTGAGTGCAGCTTGGAAACTTTACAAAACCTGGTTCTTTACATTTCAATTTCATTTTCTTTTATTCTTTCAGAACCTTACAGAGGAAGGCGAGAGAGTTCATCGACAATTACTGCTATTTTGGCTATATTGGTTTTGGATGCACACATGGGATCTTTCTTTAGATCCATCTGGTGCTGATAATCTAAGCCATAGCCTCAAACAGGGCCAAGAGGCTGATTAAAACATATCCATTTCCAAAGCAATTACTACTCTGAAGTCAGTTACAGAACTCAGTCTCTTAGGAGAATCACGCCAGTGTTAAAGCCCAGGTGAACACAGTCATCTCATCCAAAAGCCACACAAGTTACCACAATTAAAATCAAAACAATCCCACATGGCCCTCATCTACTTCCATATAGTCACTCATCATAACCTCTGGCTGGAGGTTTCCTTAAATGGCACAGCCCAATAGAGTGTCCATAATAAGCTCCCTTCCCCTCATTTGCCTAAATTCAGGGTGGCCTGGACACCCTTCCTGTGAACCAGGATTGATCACATAGTTCTGCCATTAATACTGATCTGTTTCTGCAATTTGAGGCCTACTGACTGTCAGGTATAGATTCCTTATGTGATTTGGAGTCATTATTAAACCCAAGCACCTTTGCAGGGATTGGAAGAACTCATTTGACCGAAAAAATCCCAATACTCCCTTGATGGAGGTCAAGAACCAAACAGAGGAAGGCAAGAGACTTCATCCACAATGACTGATTTTTTGCCATTTTGGTTTTGGATGCACACATTGGATCTTTCTTTAGATCCATCCAATGCTGATAATCTAAGCCACAGCCTCACACAGGGCCAAGAGGCTGATTCAGAGACATTCCTTTCCAAAGTAATTAAGCAAAGAGCCACAGGTGATGCCCATTCATTTCCATTTTAAAACTGTTTTCTTCAGGCTTCACAAAGGGTGGCCTGAGGCAAAGACCTTCCTGACATTCAGGGCAACAGAACAATAGGTAAGCAAAAGGGCCAAAGCAGGGTTTCTCCACTGAGACTTTCCTGGTCACACTGATATCTGAGTTTTCTGAGATGCTTGCCATTCCCTTCAGCTATGGATTACATGGCCATGTCACAGAGTTTGGAGGTGGTACATATTTTGGACACAAAACCATGAGCCTATTCTGGAGAGTGGCCAGAATTCAGGAAGAAAACAGGAACTTATCAAGACAGTACATGTTGTCCATCAATAAGGCAACCTGCAATCCATTCCTAAAATGGGTAGGATGAATGCTGGGAAGCTTTCTACTAGACAGGACACATCCATTGATTCATTATCTTTTCTAATGTCTACAACCACGGACACAGTGGGATACACAGACATAGAAACACTCGCCTTGTCAAAAGACTTTCTAGAAACATTCCACTCCAAACCAAGCAAGCCGCCTTCCCTACCTATTCTCAGAATATAAGACAAAACCACAAACTCACACCCACACTGAAAAAGGCACCTCCTTTTCCAAAGTAAGTCTGTGACTATCCAGAGTGTCCTCTGAATGGTGGGCTATACTATGTTCCCCAGAAATGGCCTGTCCTTTCTCCTTTCTGGTCTCCTTGGCCAACTCTGTGAAATATCAGGAGCCCGCGGTGAGCCACTTCTTGCTTTCTCTGGAAAGGCCAGTCTTCAAACTTTCCTGGCATTTGGCCATCCTCACATCAGTAGGTACCAAGAAAGACTGACTCTGTCCTTGGTAAATTTAAACAAGTGATCCCACTGTACTGGGAATTGGACTGGTTCTGGATGCCTGACTTCCTGGATCCCAAGTTCACAGAGTTCCATCACCAAGGAAGTGAGGTGAGGTCACTTCCTTCAGGAACTGAATGAGGTGACTGCCTTAGCAACCACTTTTTCCGAACAGTTGCTTCCATACTTCCTCTGACACTTTCACAAGTTAGATAGGTATCTCAACCATAGGAACCCAGGAACAGCTCTCCACAAAGGCCTTGGTTGGTCCATCTTTTCTACATTAAGGAGAGAGGGTGAATGAGACACAACCCTTCATCCTTACCAGGTTGTTTTCCATGGAATATGACTTTTGCTCTCTCACGTCCTTCATAGTTGCCTACATGTTCTCCAGGGATCATTTCTGCATGGACCTTTGAGGTTTTCAGCAGGTGGAAGATCCACTACATTCCTGTATTGTAAGACCAACTCTGTCCCTGCTGTTCTGTAATGTTAGATTGAGGGAACAGTGTATGGTTAGGGTTAATAACATGTGTGATTTGGGTTAGGAATCATTCTGCTGGATGAATAATGGTATTGGGAACCTGCGATATGTATGAGAATATATAGGTGAAATATATGTATGAAAACAGAAATCTAGGTAAGATTTGAAGCCCAAAAGAGCATTGGGCCCTTGATTGGAATACTTAGCTTTGAATTAGGTTGTGCACAGATGTGTCAGATTAATCAATATACAATGGCATAGGACCTTGTACCTTCGATGATTGAATGTCGAAGAGAACATCCAGTCAAAAAGGGATAGTCGGAAGTGAAAGGTTAATAAAATAGGTATTTGTCACTTCCTGGGAAGAATTTTGTGTTTATTCCGAGCATAATGTAGTTGTAAAAAAAAAATGATTAAATTAAAAAGACACCTTGAAGAGCGTCAATGAGAGAGTGAGAATACCAAAAAAAGTGGTTTGAGTCTTGGTTCACCTAGTCCCCCTGTTTGACTACTTTTTTATCAACCCTGGCCTGTCCGATAATAATCTCCATATTATTGCTAACTATAAAACCCTGTTTGCTCAACCGTGTAATTTCTTTTCTCTAAGCTCAAATTGGACAAGTTAAACTTATGGTAATACCCCACTAGCAGACATAGAATGTGACACCCCCCAATGATCACTTTTATGATTAAAAGTAGCTAGAAGAAGAAGTGGGGAATGAAAGATTAATAAAATATGTACCTGTCACTTTTTTTTTTCTGTATGCTTAAAAAATCACTGTTGAAATCTTGAGAACTGTTTACTAATCTTGTTCTCAGAATGTCCTGTCCCCAAATGCCAAACTGCAGAATGTACTCCCTCACCGGGTTGAATGCAAACCGCCCACTCTCCCTCACCCATCAATAAACTTCGCTCCCTGCCCTCCCCAAAGAAAGTATATAAGCTCTGCTTAAGCTCTTCTCAGGGCTCTCTGCTCTATTCAAGTGAGCTCGGACCCCCTGCATGCTGACCCCCTATAAACCCTTTGCTGTTGCATGAGATAGTCTTTTGGTGGTCTCTTCCTCCGAAGCTCGCCCAATGTTTACTTTGATGATTGGGTGTAGAAAAGAACATTCAGTCAAAAAGGGATAGTCGGTAGGATTAGGAAGATAGTTGTTAGGTTTAGGAAGAAGAGTGAGTATAGGTTTTGGAAAAAAAATATTCTTTATCAATAGGGTTTTGTTTAGAGTGTGAATGTAAATGTTAGCCCATGTGAAGAGTCAGTCAAAATAGTGAACCGGAGAAAATATGTAGGAAAACAGATATCAATAGAGATATTACGAAATAAGGCAAAGTATAAAGTGGGTGATAGGATTAGACATTTTCAATAGGGTTGAATTTGAATATATGATCTTAGGAGAAACCAATATGTAGTCACTAATTGGATTGATATTTGAGAGCATTAGGCAACCTGGACATGGCTGTGTTTAGTAATCCATGTTCATTTTCAATTTAGGCTTTGGTACAATAATAAGTGTGAACCTTGCATTTTGTGTCCAGAATATTACTGTGATAAAATGTATATGTAGATCAGGTGACATGAGTAATTTTTCCATCATTTCTGGGAGCAATATTTTGAAGATTAATAAGTTAGTATTGGGGGTACAAAGACGTGTACCTTGTTTCTATGAATATAGAGCTAATGCATGAATAGACCATACTGTTAATAAATAATATAACTGGTTCCACTTTATATAATGCATTGGATTCATATCTTAAAATATATAAGAAATCTTATATTGATATACATACATTCATTCCAACTAGTTATACATCTAATGGTAAAATTAAGGTTATGGTTTATCATGAAAAGTGTGTGAGTTTTGCTTCAAAAGTGATTATGGAAATCAAAAATAATGTGTTTGGAAAGAAGTCTCATGAAAAGACCAGTCAAGAACCATGAAAAAATACATGCGTTCTGAAGCAGGAAGTGATTGAAAGTGAAACAAATGCCTCTAAATTCGCGAACTTGTGGATGAAATATATATCCTATTATGTGCATAAACTGAAGAAATAGTAATGTACCAGTTTTGAATAAAAATGAACGTCAAAATACACATCATGTCCCATAGGAATCAATTTGCATTGATGTTAACCTGGGTCAGTTACTGTATTAATTTTAGGATTTGTAGGCACCATTCACTGAAGATAGTTTTCAGTACTAGGAAACAAATACGTATTTCAGGTGGATGAATATTTCTGACGATAATCTTGTGAAAAGTTGATTATAAATTCACATATATGAATATGAATGAATTTAGGAAATGTATAATAAGACACATGTATTTCATATTTTGAAAAATCTGGAAAGTTTGTATATATATATATATATATATATATATATATATATATATATATATACACACACACACACACACATGCACACAGACATTAAAAAGTAGCAATATATATGCCAATTGAAATTCACCATGAAATATATATCATCCACAGTTTCAAAAATATTCATTTTACTGAACATGGATTTATGTATAATGTTGTTAAACTAGGAAGCTCACAGAGAGTTCGAATTTTAACTTCCAACAGCATTTAGGAGAAGTGATCTCTTCTCACAATGTGTATCTGCCAAGTCAACCACTTCACAAGAATGTATGTGTTGTACCTTGTAGGATTCTATATGTGCATATAAAAATACATGTGCAAATAGGCTACAGAGAAAGGGAGACAGGAATTCACATATTTGTTAACTTTAAAAACACATGGAGAACAATTTCAACAAAAGTTGACTAGATTTATAACTCCTACACTACATAATGCAAAAGGCAAATTCAACTATACACCATGCCTCCTCTGAACTGCTTGTATTTCTATTCTGTTTGGATTATTATTCTCCATCATATTAGGATAAGTAGTCAGAGTCTAGTAGGCTATGGGTTAGTGTCAGGGATTCAGTATTTCGAATGGAAAATTGGAAAAGGTATCCAATGTGTATGTAATTATGTGCTATGAAAAATCTTCCCACTCTTATCCAGAACAATGCCTTGACATTACCTTTGCCCCAAGTAAGACACAATTACAGGAGAAGAGTTCGAAAATCTGTATATATATATATATATATATATATATATATATATATATATATATATATATATATATATGGAATGCAATATGCTCAGTTGTTCACAAACTTGGAGGTGGTAGATGAGTTTACAAAAGTAACGAACAGGGTAAACCCTCCACAAAAATGGAGCTTTGCTGGCCTAAAGACTTCTTGAGAAACTGCCTCTGAGGTTGGGAACTTGAAATATATGTTGTTGTCAGGAGCTTAATCTTCATTTGTGGTGAGACAATTAAAGCTGGATCTGCATCTATGTGACCTGAAGGATCTTGTTTCTTATTTTCCAATGAACATGAGACAGCAGTGCTGAATTCTCTCTTTGTAGGTAAACTGTGGCCACTGGGGGCTATGTGTCTCCCTGTGAGGACTCTGAAACCATTTGGTCATCCTCCAATTTTCGTGGTGTTTCTTGCTGCTGCACTGGGAGTTTGGTATTTGCTTCGTGAAATACAAAGATTTCAACTGGGACACAGTGCTAGAGGGAGTTCTGTCATGTGTGGTGTGTCAGGGTCTGCAAGAGAATGCACCAACCAGGCCTCTATCTCACATAGCTTGCCCCCTTGACCATAGCAACCTGATTCTGAACATTGCCCTGAAAACTCTCCATATAACAAGATGCATTTACATATAAGGGTTTTCTGGCTACACTATGTCAGTCACAAGCTATTTGGAAGCCAATGGCAGGTCCACATGACTCCACCACAGATGTTTTATCACACACCTGCACACCACTACTCTAGGCCCACTACTCAGGAGGCTCCAACTTACTGGCATCACTGTTCTTCAACATTTTCATGAAACCCAGTCAATCAAGGCACTGTATTGTATACTCATGATCAGCAACAGGACATCCAAAGTTTCTCCAGTGCCACCTGGTCATGGGAATTTCAAAAATTTGATGGTATTCATCTAGCCATTTTTCAAGGATGAAGTTGGAGGCACTGTGGGTTTCAATTCATTCAGGAACCACTAAATGGTGAGGAAGTTCATTTCAATGAATTCTCTGGACAACACTCACAGGAAAGGCTTCCCAAAGAGTGGCCAAAAGGTCACATGAAGCCAGGCCCATTGAACTGTACAATGTGAGGTCCATGTGTGTTTTGACTCTCAACTATGGCTGCCATGTTTTCATAATAAAATCATGTGATATTCTGGCTGAGATTCCCAGTGCTCTGTGGAAAACCAACCTGGGACTAGATTTCAGATTCCAAGCGTGAATCTCATGCGTGGCCTCCTAAAATTTCAACTCAATTCATGGCAATACTACTCTGAGGTCAGTTCCAGAACTCAGTCTATAAGGGGAATCACCCAAGAGTGAAGCCCTGGTGGACCGAGTCATCTCTTCCAACTGCCACAAAAATGACCACAATTATAACCAAAACACTCCCACATGGCCTTCATTTTCTTCCATATAGACATCCATCATAACTTCTGGCAAGAGGTTTCCATAAGTGGCGCAGCTCAAGACAGTGTCCAATATAAGCTTCCTTGTCCCTCATTTGCCTAAAGTAAGTGTGGCCTGGACACTCTTCCTGTCAACCAGGAGTGATCAAATAGGCCTGCCATTAATACTGCTCTGCTTCTACTATTTGAGGCCTACTGACTGTCAGGTATAGATTCTTTATGTGTTTTGTAGTCATGAGAAAACACTACCACATCTGCAGGGCTTTGAAGAACTCATTTTACCCAAGGGTCCATAATCACACTTGATGGAGGTCAGGAACCTAACAGAGGAAGGTGAGAGACTTCATCCACAATGACTGATCTTTTTGAATTTTGGTTATGGATGCACACATGGGATCTTTCTTTAGATCCATCAGGTGCTGACAATCTAAGCCCCAGCTTCACCGAGAGCCAAGAGGCTGATTCAGACACATCCATTTCCAAAGAAATTAAGCAAAGAGCCACAGGTGATGCCCACTCATTTCCATTTGAATACTGTTTTCTTCAGGCTTCACAAAAAGGTGGCCTGAGCCAAAGACTTTCCTTACATTTAGGGCAACAGAAAAATAGGTAAGCAAATGACCCAAAGCAGGGTTTCTCCACTGAGACTTTCCTGGTCACAATGATATCTGAGTTTTCTGACATGCTCCCCTTCCCTTCAGCTCTCCAGTACATGGCCATGTGACAGAGCTTGGAGGTGCCACATAGCTTGGACACAAAACTGTGAGCCTATTCTGGAGAGTGTCCAGAATTCAGGAAGAAAACAGGAACTTAGAAAGATAGTAGGTTTTGCCCATTGATAAAGCTAGCCGCAATCCATTCATAAATTGGCAGTATGAATGCTGGGAAGCTTTCTACTAGACAGAACACATCCATGATGCATTCTTTTTCTAATACCAAGACCACAAACAGAGTGGGATACACAGTAATAGAAACACTCACCTTGTCAGAGGACATACTAGATAAAGTCCTCTCCAAACCAAACAAGTCGCCTTTCTTACATATTCTCAAACTCACACCCACACTCAAAAAGGCACCACCTTCCCCAAAGTAGGTCTGTGACTATCCGGAGTGTCCTATGATGGGTGGGATATACTATATTTCCACGAAATGCACTGTGCTGTCTCAGTTCTGGTCTCCTTGGCCAACTCTGTGAAGTTGTCAGAAGTCACTGGTGATCCACTACCTGCTTTCTCAGGAAAGGCCCCTCTTCTTAGCTTTCCTGGCATTTGGCCATCCTCACATAACTAGGAACCAAGAAAGACTGACTCTGTCCTTGGTTTACCCAAACAAGTGAGACCACTGGAACTGGGACTGGAACTGGCTGTGGTCTCCTGGCTTCCTGAATCCCAAGTTTCGAGAGTTCTATTACCAAGGAAGTTATGTGAGGTAACTTCCTTCAGGAAGTGAATGAAGTCACTGCCTTGGCAAACACTTTGTCCTAACAGTTGCTTCCAAGGGTCCCATGAGATGGAGGGTGCACCTACTTCCTGTGACATTTTCACAAGTTAGAATGATATATCAACCATAGGCACCTGGGAACAGCTCTCCACACAGGCTTGGTTTGGTCCATCTTCTCTACATTAAGAAGAGAGAGGCTGATTCAGACACATCCCTTCACCCTGACCAGGTTGTTTACGATGGAAGTTGACTTTTCCTCCCTCAGGTCCTTCATTGCTGCCTACATCTTCTCCATGGATTATTTCTGTATTGACCTTTGAGGTTCTCAGCAGGTGGAAGATCCCCTACACTCCTGATTGTAAGACCAACTCTGTCCTGCTTTTCTGTAAAGTTAGATTGAGGGAACAGTGTCTGGTTAGGGTAATAACAGGTTCGATTTGGGTTAGGAATCATTCTGCATGATGAATAATGGCAATGGGAACCTGTGATATTTACAAGAATATATAGGTGAAATATAAGTATGAATACAGAAGTCTAGGTAAGATTTGAAGCCCAGAAGAGCATTGGGTCCATGATTGGGATACTTAGCTTTGAAATACCTTCTGCACAGATGTCTCAGATAAATGGATAAAAAATGGCATAGGACCTTGTAAATTGGATGATCAAATGTAGAAGAAAACATCCACTTAAAAAGGGTAGTTGGTAGGATTGGAAAGATAGTCAGTAGGTTTAGGAAGAAGAGTGAGTATAGGATTTGCTCCAAAAGTTCTTTAGCAATAGGGTTTCTGGTAGAGAATGAATGTAAATGTCAGCACATGTGATGAGTCAGTTACAATGATTAACTGGGGAAAATATATAGGGAAGCAGATATCAATAGAGACAGGAAGAAACCAAGCAAAGTATAAATTGAGTGATAGGATTAGACATTTTCAGCATGGTAGATGTTGAATATACAATCTTAGAAAGAAACAAATATTTAGCAACAATAGGATTGACATTTGAGAGCATTAGGCAATCTGGACTTGGATGTTTTTAGTAATCCATGCTCACTTTCCATTTAGGCTTTGGTACAATCATAAGTGTGAACTTTGCATTTTGTGTCCAGAATATTACTGTGATAAAGTGTATATGTAGATCAGGTGACATGAGTATTTCTTCCACCAATTATGTGGTCAATATTTTGAAGATGTATAAATTAGTATTGGGTGTACAAATAGGTCTACACTGTGTCTACAAATATTGATAAAATGAATGAATAGACAATACTGTGAATAAATAATATAACTGGTTCCAACTTTAAATTATGGATTGAATTGATATCTTAAAATATACAGGAAATCTTATATTGATATACATACATTCATTACAACCATTTATAGATCTAATGGTAATATTAGGGTTATGATTTGTCATGAAGAGTGTGTGAGGTTTGCTTCAACATGATTATTGAAATCTAAAATGAAAAGTATTCTCATGAAAAGACCAGTCAAAAAACATGGAGGAATACATGTGTACTGAAGCAGGAAGTGATAGAAAGTGAAACAAATGCCTATAAATTTGCAAACTTGTGAATGAAATATTTATCCTATGATGTGCATAAACTGAAAAAATTGTCATGTAACATTGTTGAATAAAAATGAACGTCATAATACACATCATGTACCATAGTAATCTACTTACATTGATGTTAAAGTGGGTCAGTTACTGTAGAAAAATTAGGACTTCTATGCACCATTCACTGAATTTAGATTTCAGTACTAGGAAACAATATGTATTTGAGGTGGATGAATATTTCTGAGAATAATTTTGTGAACATTTGATTATAAATCCACATACATGAATATGAATGCATTTAGGGATTGTATAATAAGACACATATATTTTATATTCTGAAAAATCTGGAGAGTGTGTGTGTATACACACACACACACACACACACACACACACACACGCACATGCACAGACATTAAAAGGTAGCAATATATATGCGAATCGAAATTTATCATGAAATATATATCATTCACAGATCCAAAAATATTCATTTTACTGAACATGGATTTATGTATTATCTTGTTCAACTAGGAAGCTCACCCATAGTTTTAATTTTCAGTTCCAACAACGTTCAGGAGGAGTGATCTCTTTTGACAATTTGTATCTGCCAAGTCTGCCACCTCACAAAAGTGTACATGTGTTACCAGGTAGGATTCTATATGTGCATACAAAAATACATGTGCTGAATAGGATACAGATAAAGGGAGACAGGAATTCACGTATTTGTTATCTTTAAAACACACGGAGAACTACTTCAATTTAATATTGACTTGATTTATAACACCTACCCTTTATCATACAAAAGGTAAGTCCAGCTATACACCATGCCTCCTCTGAACTGCTTGTATTTCTATTCTGTTTTGGTTATTTTGCTCCATCAATTTAGGATTGCCACAGTCTGGCTGGGCACAATTCAGGAGCCACTTGTCAAAAGCTAACTTTATTTTTAGAACCACACACGCCAAAAAATAGCTCCTCGGGAAAAACACTCAGAGCACAACTGCCACCACCGGCTTCCCACAAGCTCTCAACCTCCTCACTCCTCCTGCTCTTGAGGTCGATTGGCTGGGTTGTTTGAGCAGAGCCAAAATAGTCCCCCAAGAAGCAGCTCCATAATTTGAAAGGGTGGGGAAACAGCCCAATGGGCATCACTGCAGAGGAGCCAATCAGCTAGATGTTGCTGGGGCCGCTGTTAGCCAACCATCAGCTGGCAGTCTGAAAGTTTGCTTTGGCCCCTTGGGCTGTGGCTCTCAACATCTAACCCTCTCTGTTTAAACAACAAGCATGTGGCTTAGGGACCGTGCCTGCCTTAGGTTGTCCAATAGTACATATGGTTCTTACCCATTATCGAATGAGCTGACCTCAAGGTGTCAGCCTCCTGTCTTAGATTGGTACCATTGTAATTGGATCTTACCCATCACTGACTACAGGTCCAGTATACATCCACACCTGTGGAGAGGTCTTTGTACCAGGGGCGGGTGAGGTTCTTTGCCTCATCTCTGTTGGCACCCAAATTTTAGCTGAACGACCATGACAAGCAGAAGGGAGGAAGATACACCAAGGCAATTGATGGCTCTTTTTGAAAAAATTGTACCACCGATGACATCATCAGAGAAATACCCCAACACTACCACAAGTCACTGCACCAACAGATAGTTCACAATGCATGCAGGTGAGTTCACAATGCATACAAGTGATACATAGTCCAGGCAAGTTCTGCAAGCAGTTCAGTGATGGCTATTGCAGAAGCTGTAGATTGGTTTTATCTTTGTCTTCACATGCACTGGGATGAAGTTAGAAATTCTGGCAACAATGCCTAAAGAAAGAATTATGTAACATTCCAAAAGGCACTAAAAGAAAACAATTTTCTTAACAATTTACATTGTCTCGAAGAGAATTATTAAATATAATGTAAAGAAAAGGTGGATCCAACATGGCGGCGGGCAGAGAGGCTGCGCTTTTAATGCACTCACAGTGATGGGGTCATAAAGTCGCAAGGATAACTCTTGGATTCTACCAACGGAGATTCTCCTAGCAAAATTCCACTGAAGGGAGACCGCCCGGGAGCTACTAGAATTTTTTTGAAGCGTCTGTGTGACCCGGACGAGCGGGACCCTGCCACTAGACGCGGAGTTCGAGATTCACCAGCCACAGTCCGCACACCGCGGGCACAGCTGCAGATCCATCCACCCGCCCGCAGCCAAAGTGACTGGGTCCTGCTAGACGCTGAGACACAGCTTGGCAGGAAGAAGTCTTTAGCCAAGCCTCCACGCGCCAGGAGCTGAGGCGAACTGGGCCGGGCCAGTCCCACCCCTCCCCTCGGTCAATCCGGCAAGAAGCCTGGGGCCCGCCATAGCAGAGAGTTGACGTCATCGGAGTTCGGCTGGCGAAATTCCTTCCCAGCAGAATCCACTTTAGCAGGTGCATGACTCCCCATACTGATACAAGCAGCCAGGAAACTTCATTGACTTCTCAGGGGTCATGTCCGTAGGGAAGCAGAGGGGAGCCCAGACCCCAAGGCCCCCATATCACCAGCGGTGACCCCTAAGGTCTTAGCCGCCAGTTTACCACAGCACTGGGGCTTAAAAGGGACACTCGGTGGGGCTGCAAGTGTAACTAGATCTCTGGAGAATCACTTCTGGGAAACAGGACCTGGCTGGCAGGCTGACAGGAGGAAGGGGGTTAAGAGCTGGAAAAGTGAAATGGCTCTGGACTGACAAGTCTGAGAAACCTCCAGAAGACGCCGTACAGGGATAGCTCTCGGCAGGTAGAGAGCAGACACTCTGCTTGGAAGGCACAGCTCTGCCTACTGGAAGAGAAGAAGGTGGATCTCTAAGACTTTAATTTTTTTTGTTGTTGTTGTTGTTGCTGTTGTTGATATTTTTTTCTCTCCTTCTTCTCTCCCTGTTCCTTTCCCCCCTTTTCCTTCTCTCTTTCTATCCCATTTCAAGTTTTATTGTTCTTTTCATTCCCCTCTAATCTATCTCTCCCTCTATCATTTTTTCTTTTTAAGAGCACCTTCATTCTCCTACCGCCCAACTCTCATCCCAAGCATTACATCTTCCATTGTGTGTAATTGTCTAAATGCAAATAGGTGAATGTCTCGAGGCTGTCTATAAGACTCCTAAATACCTAGCTACTACCAACACCCTGATCCAATTGCCTGGTAGTATCCACCTTCAGTGGAGCAATCTTCTAAAGTAGCCAAGTCATACTAACCATTGTACCACCAGAGCACCCAACCTAAACATATAGTCCTAAGAACAAACAGCAAATCATTATATGCATACAGAACCTAGAAGCCTTATATGAATTGAATGAATCAGCTTTAAAGTAAAACAAAGCCCAAAATTTCTAGGCATAATCTCCCACCACAAAAGAGAGACAACAGAGATATACAAAGCCAAAACAAATGTATAGGAGAAAGCAGTTACAAAGCAGTCAAACAGAGCTGGAAAGCAACGTGAACAATATGAAAAAACAAGGGAAAAAAGGGTTACGAACAATGCAGTACAATCTAAATATACAGGAGGACCTAGAAGAATCAGAAATATGGACAGGGAAAGAAATCAAGGCATTCCTAATTCAGATGGAACGGAATATTAGAGAAGACATGAGAAAGCAAATCCAAGCATTGAAAGTATATTTTGAAGAGGAACTAACCACACAAATTAAATCCACAAAGAATGAGCTTTATCAGGAGATAGGGGTGTTAAAAATAATCAAGTTGTAATCATAGAAATGCAAGAAACCGTAAATCAGATTAAAAGTGCTAATGAGAATATTACAAACAGACTAGATCAAGTAGAAGTCAGAACATCAGATAATGAAGACAAAGTATATCAACTTGAAAAGAATATAGTCAACACAGAAAAGATGCTGAAATCAAACTTATAACACAAAACACAAGTGTGCACACATAATATAATACATACAACACATGACATAATATTAAAGGCCTTATGACTTTTTACAGGTAAAATCTCCATTGCAATGTCTAAAAACTCTATTGTCCAAAAATAGAACTGATCAGCAAAACATTAACCTAGGTCTGTATGAGCTAAAAAAAAACAAAATAAAACTTCATGATATGAGAAAGGGCAATAATAAAATAGATGTTGAAAAAAACATTCTGGTTCTGTCACAGATGTAAGAACAGCCAAACTGGAGTTCTGGATATCAGCTCTTATTGATTTGAGCCAAATCATCTTATTTTTGGTCTGTAGAAATCTCTTTAGTTAATCTCTCTGGAATCCAAATTGGCTACTCTTCTCCCTGTAGAAACACAAAAACAGACCCCGGACTCCAGACAATTACTGGGTCAGGACCTTTCCATTGTTCTGTTAGAATATCCTTCCAAAGTACCTTGGGCTTATGTACATTATTTGGACATATATGCCTTTCTGCAGCACTAGGCCCTGATGAACCCAAATTTAAAAAGTTTAGAGTAAAAGGGTTATTTTAAGTTTATCTTTGGGGAATATATACCCCTTCCCAATTCCTTCTTTTTGCTTTAATATGTATGTTTTAATAGTTTGATGTGATCTTTCAACTATGCCTTGTCCCTGTGGATTGTATGGGATTCCTGTTATATGAGTAATGCCAAATGATGAGCAAAATTGTTTAAAAGAGGTAGAAATATAACCAGGGGCATTATCTGTTTTTAACTCTTTTGGAACGCCCACAGTGGCAAAATTTTGTAAGCAATGAGCTATAACATCTTTAGTTTTTTTCTCCAGCAAGAAGGGAGACCATCAAAAATCCAGAAGAAGTATCAACTGTAACATGCAAATATTTTAATTTTCCAAATTCTGGCAAGTTTGTGACGTTCATCTGCCAAATATGGTTAGGTATCAATCCTCTAGGATTGACTCCAAGATTAACTTGTGGTAAAAAGGTCACACAATTTTGACATTGTTTTATTATTTGTCTAGCTTGTTCCTTAGTTATTTTGAAATGCTTTTGTAAAGTATTAGCATTGACATGAAACTTTTTATAAAAATTTATAGCTTCTTCTAGTGTAGAGAAAATATGTATGTATGTCATGTGTTGTTTTATCTACTAAATAATTGCCCAAACTAAGGGCTCCAGGCATTCCTGTATGTGTCCTTAAATGTCCTATAAAGAACGGATCTTTCCTGTCCCAGATTAGACTTTGTATAGTGGAAAGCAAAGAGAAAAGAGTAGAGGAAGGGGAAATCCTTCCACCATCTTCAAGTGATACTATAGCAATAACTATATACTGATTATCGGAAAATAAATTAATTACAGATGCTTTAAGCATCACAAAAGCTTGTAATACTGCATTAAGCTCTACATTTTGAGCTAATTGTTTTCGTACTAAAAATGTAAAAGTTTGATCAGGTGTAACTATTACTGCTGTACCATTATTTGACCCATAAGTGAATATATTTGTAGCATTTATAATAGGTGTTTTTCTTCTCATTTTTGGAAAAATTACATGATGTGATGACCAAAAAGACAATAAAGGATTAGATGGTAAGTGGTTATCAAATGAAACATTAGATTTGCACATGATTATTGCCCAAGTATTTAACTAATTATCTAACTCATCAATTTGATTCATAGTATATGGAGTAATAATTTTATTGGAAGACATTCCAATCAGTCCCTTTGCTGCTTTTATTCCTTTGAGTATTAATTGTCCTAAAGCCTCAGTATACCTAGTAAGAATAGTGTTAGGAGAACAAGATAAATGTATTCATAATAATGGACCTTCTTGCCAAAAATACTTCTGTAGGAATATTTTTTTTGGTGGTAGTACAATAAATAATAAAGGCATTCTTAAATCAATTCTATCCAAATGAATATTTTCCATACATTTTTCAATGATTTTTAATGCCTTTCTTGCTTCAGGTGTTAACATTCGGGGTACATTTGGATCTGATAGACCTTTTAGGATATCAAATAAAGGTTCAAACTCTCCTGTTGGTATACCTAGATAAGGCCTTATCCAATTTATGTCTCCTAATAACTTTTGAAAGTCATTAAGTGATTTGTGTTGATCTATTCGTATTTGAATTTTTGGTGGATGGACCATGATTGAGGATAAAAGAACTTCTAAATAATTAATTGAAAAATTTAATTGTACTTTATCTATTGCTATCTCTAGTTTATAATTTTTTAATAAGTTTGTAAGTGTGGCATAACATTCTAGCAATGCGTTTTTAGCTTTCTGTGCTAATAATACACCATCCATATAGTGAAATATTTGTAGTTCAGGATTTTGATTTCTAAGTGGCTGGATTAATTTGTTAACATAAATTTGACACATAGTTGGACTGTTAGCCATCCCTTGAGGGAGTACTTTCCATTTGGATCTCTGATCAGGACCTTCATGATTCAGTGCAGGGATAGTAAATGCAAACCATGGACTATCCTCAGGATGAATTGCAATTGAATAAAAACAATCATTAATATCTATAATTAAAACATACCAGGTTTTTGGCAAAGCAGAACATTGAGGAATTCCCAAATGAGCAGGTCGCATAATAACCGTCTCATTATTAATGGCTCTTAAATCTTGCAATAATCTCCATTTACCAGATTTCTTTTTGATGACAAAAATGGGAGTATTATGGGGAGATACAGACGGTTGTATATGTCCTTCCGCTAATTGTTGTTTTACCAGGTCATGGGTTGCTTGTACCTTTTCTTTAGTCAGGGGCCACTGAGGAACCCATACTGGTATTTCTGATTTCCAAGTAGTTTTTATTGTCTTAGTGGCCCTTTCTTAAAATCCAACCCATGTCTGTCTGTTCTTTGATCTATTTGTATTGGGGCTGCTATACCTTGTTCTTGTTTTTCTAATCTTTTTCCTTTCCTAAAACCTTGCCTAACCATAATTGTGGGTACATTTTGATTGATGTTATTTGTTAATGTCAAACCTAATCGATCTAGGACATCTCATCCCCATAAATTTATGGGAAGATGATCCATACATATGGCTGTTTAGTTCCTTCACATCCTTCAGGATCCTTCCAATCTAATACCATTGCTCTTCTATGGGGATTAGTCACCAATCCTAGGCCTTGAAGCATTTGAGTGTATTGTTGTAATGGCCAATGTTTTGACGAGAGATGATGCTAAGTTCTTGATGAGAGATGATGCTAAGTTCTGCATCTGTATCCAATAGCCCATTAAATTCATGTCCTTGAATATTTAGTTTTAGCATGGGGCGAGAATCTAAATTTAAAGAAACATAGCCCAATCTACACGTGTGGAGCCTAATCCCTTGGAACCTCTTTCTACAGCATGACTGAAAAATTTATCATGTAGGCTTGGTATTATTAGTAACGGTGCTATTCTGTCTCTTGGTGAAATTACAGATATACCCTTTGGAGAACTGGCTATAATTTTTAATTCACCTTCTATGGTCTACAAGCACGGACACAGAGAGATACACAGACATAGAAACAGTTGCCTTGCCAAAGGACTTACTAGACACAGTTCACCCCAAACCAAACATTCTGCTTTTCCTACCTATTGTCAGAACATGATACAAAACCACAAACTCACACCCATACCCACAAGTCACCTCCTTCCCCAAAGTAGGTCTGTGACTATCCAGAGTTTCCTCTGACTGGTGCGCCATAATATTTTCCCACGAAATGGCCGGTACTGTCTCAGATCTGGTCTCCTTGGCCAACTCTGTGAAGTTTTCAGGAGCCAGCTATTTCCTGCTTTCTCAGGAAAGGCTCCACTTCAGAGCTCTCCTGGCATTTGGCCATCCTCACATCAGTATGTACCAAGAAAGACTGACACTGTCCTTAGTAAATCCAAACAATGAGCCCACTGGGACTGAGACTGGGACTGGCTCTGTGTCCCGGGCTTCCAGTTCAGAGAGTTCCATCACCAAGTAAGTGAGGTAGGTCACTGCTGGCTTGTGGGAAGCCGGTGATGGCAGTTGGGTTCTGAAGGTTTTCCTCAGGAGCTGTTTTGTTTGGCATGTGTGGTTCTTAAAATAAAGTTTGTTTCTTTTGTCAAGTGGCTCCTGAATTTTGCCCAGCCAGACTGTGGCATTTGGAGGGCCGCAAGGGGAATGAGTGAGGGTAAGTGATAAGGTAAACTGCTCACCTCTGAAGGCAGGGCGAGAGGATGGGAAGCCATTTTAAAATTCCTCTTTTGTTTTGCTTCACTTTTGTTTTAAGTTGCCTGTCCCTGGAGATGGGTAAGATGGAAGAAAAACCACTCACATCTGAGGAACTGATTGAGAGAAAAAAGAGATGGACATTTCAGGAGGATAGAAAAGCTATTATAATGATTTTCTGTTGTTCCACTTTTGTTTCATTCTGGTTCAGTTTTGTTTGGCGATATCTTCTTGGGTTGTATTATAGTTATAGTAGAAATATTCAAGTAAAAGAGAAGGTCTCTCAAGCTAGTCAGACAGAGATAAAAATTCAATTAAAAGAGAAGGTCTCTCTAGCTAGTTAGACAGAGGGAAAAAACAGGTGATTGATCCTGATAATGTGTCTGAATCAGCCTCTTGGACCTGTGTGAGGCTGTGGCTTAGATTCTCATCACCTGATGGATCATTCCTTGTGTGAATCCATACCCAAAATGGCCAAATGAGCAGTCCCTGTGGATGAAGTCTCTTGCCTTCCTCTGTAAGGCTACTGACCTCCATCAAGTGAGAATACGCATCCTTTGTGTCAAATGAGTTCTTCAAAGCCCTGGAGAGTCTAGCACATAGGTTCTTTGGTTTTCTCATGACTCCAATTCACATAAAAATATCTATACCTGACAGTCAGTAGGCCTCAAATTGGAGAAGCAGAGGTGTATTAAGGGCAGGCCTATTTGATCACACGTGGTTCACAGGAAGGGTGTCCAGGCCACCATGACTTTAGGCAATGAGGGGCAAGAGAGCTTATTTTGGACACTGTCTTGGACTTCGCCACTCATGTAAACCTCCAGACAGAACTTAGTATGAGAGTGTATATATGGAAGAAGATGAGGACCATGTGGGAGTGTTTTGGTTTTAATTGTGGTCATTTGTGTGGTAGTTGGAAGATATGACTGGGTACACCTGGGCTGAACTCTGGTGTGATTCCCCTTAAAGACTGAGTTCTGGAACTGACTTAGAGAAGTGTTATCATGAAATATGTTGGGATTTCAGTTGGTCACGCATGAGAGTCGCCCTTGGAAACCGAGATCTAGGCCCAGGTTTGCTTTCCACAGAGCACTGGGAATCTCAGCCAGGATATCACATGGTTTTATTCTGAAAGACATGGCAGCCATATTTGAGAGTCAAAACACAAATGGACCTCACATTGTAGACAGCAATAGCCCTGGCTTCCTGTGAAATTTTGGCCACTCTTTGGAAGCCTTGCCTGTGAGATTTCTCCAGAGATTTCATTGAAATGAGCTTCCTCACCATTTAATTGTTCCTGAATGAAGTTAAACACACAGTGCCTCCAACATCATTCTTGAAAAATGGCTAGATAAATACCATGAAATTTTTGAAATTCCCATGACCATGAAAATGGTGTAGAACAGAGATGCCAGTAAGCTGGAGCCTGATGTGAAGTGGGCCTAGAAAAGTCGTGTGCAGGTGTGTGATAAAATATCTGTGGTGGGGCCATGTGGATCTGCCATTGGCTTCCAAATGGCTTGTGACTGACATGGTGCACCCAGCAGACCCTTCTATGTAAAGGCATCTTGTTATATGGAGAGTTTTCAGGGCAATGTTCAGAATCAGATTGCTATGGTTAAGGATGGGATTGAAGCCTGGTTGGTGCATTATCCTGCAGAACCTGACACACCACACGTGACAGAACTCCCTTTAGCACTGTGTCCCAGTTGAACTCCTTGTATTTTGTGAAGCAAATACCAAACTCACATTGCAGCAGCAAGAAACACATCGACAAGTGGAGGATTGCCGGATGGCTTTACAGTCCACACGGAAAGATTTTCCCCCCAGTGGCCACAGTTTACCTACAAAGAGAGAATTCAGCACTGCTGCCTCATGTTCATTAGAAAATAAGAAACCATGTCCTCCAGGTCACTTAGATACATACCTAGCTTTGATGGTCTCTCTACAAAAAAAGCTAAAACTCCTGACAACAACAAATATTTCAAGTGCCCAAACTCAGAGGCAGTTTTACCAGAAGTCTTTAGTCCAGCAGAGCTCCATTTTTGTGGAGTATTTACCTGTCCCTTACTTTTGGAAACTCCTCTGCCACCTTCAAGGTTGTGAACTCTTGAGCATATTACATTCCAGATATGTATTCACAGATTTTCTAACTCTTCCACTCTAATTGTGTTTTACTTGGGGTGAAGGTAAAGTCAAGGCATTGTTCTGGATTAGAGTGCGAAGATTTTTGTGAAGCACATATTTACATACACATTGGATTCATTTTCCTATTTTCCATTCAAAATGCTGAATGGCTGACACTAACCCATACCCTACTAGACTCTGACTACTAATTCTAATATGATGGAGAAAAATAACCCAAACTGAATAGAAATACAAGCAGTTTAGACGAGGCATAGTGTATTGCTGGACTTGCCTTTTGCATTATACAGGGTAGGACTTATAAATCTAGTCAATATTTTGTTGAAATAGTTCTCCATGTGTTTTTAAAGTTAACAAATAGATGAATTCCTTTCTGCATTTCTCTGTAGCCAATTCAGCACATGTAATTTCATATGCACATATTGAATCGTTCCTGTTATCACATGTACATTCTTGTGAGGTGGCTGACTTTGCAGATACAAATTGGGAGAAGAGATCACTCCACCTAAAAACAGTTGGAACTGAAAATTCAACCTATGGGTGAGCTTCATAGATGAACAACATGATAAATAAAATCATGTTCAGTATAATGAATATTTTTGGATCAGTGGATGATATACATTTCATGATGAATTTCGATTTCCATATATATTGCTACTTTTTAATGTCTGTGTGTGTGTGTGTGTGTGTGTGTGTGTGTACACTCTCCAAGTTTTTCATAATATTAAATATATGGGTCTTAATGTACACTCCCTAAATTCATTCGTATTCATGTATGTGGATTTATAATCAAATATTCAAGAGATTATTCTCAGAAATATTCATCCACCTAAAATACATATTTGTTTCCTAGAACTAAAAACTAACTTCTGTGAATGGTGCATACGAATCCTAATATTTCTACAGTAACTGACCCAGTTTAACACCAATGCAAGTAGATATTTATGGAACGTGATGTGTATTTTGATGTTCATTTTTAGTCAACACTTGTACATTACTATTTCTTCAGTTTATGCACATCATAAGATATATATTTCATACAGAAGTTAGCAAATTTATAGGCATTTGTTTCACTTTCAATAACTTCATTCTTCAGAACACATGTATTCCTCCATGTTTTTTGACAAGACTTTTCATGAGACTTCTTTCTAAACACATTATATTCGATTTCCATAATCACTTTTGAAGCAAAACTCACACACTCTTCATGATGAAATATCACCCTAATATTACCATTAGAAGTATAACTGGTTGGAATGAATGATTTAATATCAATATAAGATTTTCTGTATATTTTCAGATATCAACTCAGTCCATTATTTAAAGCGGACCAATTATATTATTTATTCACAGTATGGTCTATTCTTGCATTATCTCTATATTCTTAGACAGATACTACACCACATTCTACCCCCAATACTCATTTATACGTCTTCAAAATATTGTTCCCAGAAATGGTGGAAGAAATACTCATGTCACCTGATCTACATATACATTTTATCACAGTAATATTCTGGAAAATAAAGCAAAGGTCACACTTATGATTGTACCAAAGTCTAAATTTAAAGTGAGCATGGATTTCTAAAAACATCCATGTCCAGGTTGCCTAATTCTCTCAAATGTCAATCCAATTGTTGACTACATACTTGTTTCTTTCTAAGATTATATATTCAAACTCAACCCTGTTGAAAATGTCTAATCCTATCACTCACTTTAAACTTTGCCTGATATCCTAATGTCTCTATTGATATAGGCTTTTCTTCATAATTTCCCAGTTCATCATTTTGACTGTTCATTTGTGCTGACATTTACATTCACTCTCTACCTGAAACCCAATTGCTAAATAACTTTTGGTCCAAATCCTATACTCACTCTTCTTTCTGAATCTACCGACTATCTCCCAAATAGTACTGACTATCCTTTTTTGAATGGATGTTCTCTTCGACATTCAATCATTCAAGGTACAAGGTCCAATGCCATTGTGTATTGATTTATCTGAGACATCTGTGCAGGACATAATTCAAAGCTAAGTCTCCCAATCAAGGGCCCAATCCGTTTCTGGGCTTCAAATATTACTTAGATTACTGTTTTCATACATATATTTCACCTCTATATTTTTATAAATATTGCAGAAATCCAATACCATTATTCATCCAGCAAAATGATTCCTAACCCAAATCGAACAAGTAATTAACCCAAACCATATACTATTCCCTCATTCTAAGTTTATAAAAGAGCAGGGAAAGTCTTGGTCTTACAATATAGGAATGTAGGGGATATATCACCTGCTGAAAACCTCAAAGTTCCATGCAGAAATAATCCCTGGAGAAGATGTAGGCAGCTATTAAGGACCTGAGAGAGCAAAAGTCATCTTGCATGGAAAACAACCCTGTCTGGAGAGGGGTTGTTTCTGACTCAGTGTCTCTGTTCCTAATGTACAGAAGATGGACCAATCCAGGCCTGTGTGGAGAGCTGTTCACGGGTGCCTATGGGTGATATACTATTCTAACTGGTGAGAGTGTCACGGGAAATAGGGACAGCATCTATCTCATGGGACCCTTGAAAGCAACTGTTAGGAAAAAGTGGTTGCAAAGGCAGTGACCTCATTCAGTTCCTGAAGGAAGTGACCTCATCTCTATTCCTTGGTGATGGAACTCTCTGAACTTGTGATCCAGGAATCCAGGCACCCAGAGCCAGTCCTATTCCCAGTCCCAGTGGGCTCACTTGTTTGGATATTCCAAGGACAGAGTCAGTCTTTCTTGGTATCTATTGATGTGAAAATGGCCAAATGCCAGGAAAGCTTTGAAGACTGGCCTTTCCAGAGAAAGCAAGTAGTGGCTTATCACGGGCTCCTGACAATTTCACAGAGTTGGCCAAAGAGACCAGATCTGAGACAGGACAGGCCATTTTGGAGGTACATAGTAAGGCTCACCAGTGAGAGTACACTCCGAATAGTCACAGACCTACTTGGGGGAAGGCGATGCCTTTGTGGTTTTTGTTGTGTGTTTGTGGTTTTATCTCATGTTCTGAGAAAAGGTAAGAAAGGTGGTTTGTTTGGTTTGGAGTGAACTGTTTCTAGTAAGTGATTGGACAAGGCAAGTGTTTCCATGTCTGTGTATCCCAATGTGTCTGTTGTTGCAGACATTAGAAAAGAGAATGCATCAATGTATGGGTCCTGTCTAGTAGAAAGCTTCCCAGCATCAATCCTGCCCAATTTATGAATGGACTGTGGCTTGCATTATCGAAGGGCAACACCTACAAACTTCCTTAGTTCCTGTTTTCTTCCTGAATTCTGGCTACACTCAAGAATAGGCTCATGGTTTTGTGTTCAAGATATTTACCACCTCCAAGCTCTGTGATATGGCCATGTACTGGATAGCTGAAGGGAATGGCGAGCATCTCAGAAAACTCAGATATCAGTGTGACCAGTAAAGTCTCAGTGGAGAAACCCTGCTATGGGCCTTTTGCTTACCTATTGTTCTTTTGCCCTGAATGTCAGGAAGGGCTTTGCCTCACGCCACACATTTGTGAAGCCTGAAGAAACCAGTTTTCAAATGGAAATGAGTGGGCATCACCTGTGGCTCTTTGCTTAACTGCTTTGGAAAGGGATGTGTCTTAATCAGTCTCTTGGCCCTGTGTGAGGCTGTGGCTTAGATTACCAACAACTGGTGGATGTAAAGAAAGATCCCATGTGTGCATACAAAATCAAAATGGCAAAAATTGCAGTCATTGTAGATGAAGAATCTCTCCTTTCTCTGTAAGGTTCCTGACCTCCATCAAGTGGGAATAGGGATCCTTTGGGTCAAATGAATTCTTCAAAACCATGCAGAGGCTAGTCCATAGGTGCTTCGGTTTTTTCTTGACTCCATTTCACATAAAGAATCTAAATGCCAAAGTCAGAATGCCTCAAATTGGAGAAGTGGAAAAGTATTAATGGCAGACCTGTTTGATCACTCCTGGTTCACAAGAAGGGTGTCCAGGCCACCGTGACTTTAGTCACACACACACACACACACAGACACACAAACATATATATATATTTTTCAAAATATGAAATATGTGTCTTATTTTACACTCACCAAATTCATTCATATTCATATACGTAAATTTATAATCAACTTCCCAAAGATTATTCTTAGAAATATTCATTCACCTGAAAAACATATTTCTTTCCTATCCTGAAAAGTAACTTCAGTGAATGATGCACATAAATCCTAATATTTCTACAGTACCTGACCCAGTTTAACATCAATGCAAGTAGATTCCAATCGGACATGATGTGTATTTTGACGTTCATTTTTATTCAACACTGTTAGATTACTATTTCTTCAATTAATGCACATCATAGGATATATATTTCATCCACAAGTTAGAAAATTTATAGGCATTTGTTTCACTATCAATCACTTCCTGCTTCAGAGCACATGCATTCCTCCATGTTTCTTGACTGGTCTTTTAATGAGAAAAGGGATGGACAAGTCAAGGTAAGGCAACTAAGATAGCACCGAAGACACGGAAACAGTCCTATTTGGTTACAACCGGATTTAGAGGGCATTGCTTCTGTTGTAATCATTTAATCCCCTGCACCCCAAGTTTAAATTGTTTCAGAATTTTGTACCCAACATGTATGGGAGGAGCTCAGAAGTTCACAGTCTGCAGAAGTTCATAAAAAGCAGTTTTTGTTTCTGTTTTTTTTTTCTCTGTTCTGGGCAAGTTAACATTTTAAGGACACCGGGAATGGGGCAGAGCTATTTTCTTCTCTTTTTTTTTTCTCTCTGCCAGCTGTTACCATGAAGCCCAGTTGGTAACTTCTTTATCTTAGAAATGTAGCCATCTCTGTGAAGCCCCAGCTCAAGCTCAGAGGCCTTGTTTACATATTGCCAGCATTGTGACTGACTCTTTCCAAACACATTATTTTTGATTTCCATAATTACTTTTGTAGCAAAACTAACATATCTTCATGATAAACCGTTACCCTAATATTAATATTAGATGTATCATTGGTTGGAATGAATGATTGTATATCAATATAAGATTTCTTATATATTTTCAGATATCTATTCAATCTGTTATTTAATGTGGAACCAGTTATATTATTTATTCACTTATGGTCTATTCATGAATTATCTCTATATTCAATGACACAGTGTACACCTTTTTGTACCCCCAATACCCATTTATATGTCTTCAAAATATTGCTCCCAGAAATAGTGGAAGAAACACTCATGTCACCACATCTACATATACATTTTATCACAGTAGTATTCTGGAGACAAATGTAAAGGTCACACTTGTGATTGTACCAAAGCCTAAATGGAAAGTGAGCATGGATTACAAAAAACATCCATGTCAAAGTTGCCTAATGCTCTCAAATGTCAATCCTATTGGTGACTACATTTTGTTTCTTCTTAAGATTATATATTCTAACTCAATTCTGTTGAAAATGTCTAATTGTATCACTCACTTTATACTTTGCCTGATTTTGTAATGTCTTTATTGATATCTGCTTTCCTACATATTTTCCCCACTTCATTATTGTGACTGTTCACATGTGCTGACATTTACATTCACTCTCTAACCGAACCCCTATTGCTAAAGATATTGTTTTCCAAATCCTATACTCACTCTTCTTCCTAAACCTACCGACTACCTTCTTAATCTTACCGACTATCCCTTTATGACTGGATTTTCTCTTCTACAATCAAACATCCAAGTAATGTTCCTTCAAGCGTTGGAGGAAGAGATCACCAAGAGAGTGTCTCATGCAACAGCAAGGGGTTAATTGGGGGTCCAGCAAGCTGGGGCTCAGAGCTCACATGAATAGAGCAGAGAGCCATGAGAACAGCTTAAGCAGAGCTTATATACTTTCCTTGGAGAGGGTAGGGACGGAAATTTATTGATGGGTCAGAGCGAGTGGGCGGTTAGTGTGAAAGTGGGTGAGGGAATACATTCTGCAATTTGGCAGTTGGGGACAGCACAATCTGGGAACAAGATTACAAACAGTTCTCAAGATTTCAACAGTGTTTTGTTAAGCATACAGAAAAACAGGAAGTTACAAGTACCTTTTTTATTAACCTTTCATTCCGCACTTCTTCTTCTTGCTACTTTTAATCATAAAAGTGATTATTGGGGCGTGTCACATTCTATGTCTGCTAGTGGGGTATTACCATAAGTTTAACTTGTCCAATTTGAGCTTGGAGTAAAGAAATTACATGGTTGAGCAAACAGGGTTTTATAGTTAGAAATAATATGAGGATTATTATTGGACAGGCCAGGGTTGATAAAAGCGTAGATAACCAGGGGGACTGTGTGAACCAAGACTCAAACCACCCTTTTTGGGCCTCTCTCTCTCATTGACGCTTTTCAAGGCATCCTTTTATTTTACTCATAGGTTTTTTTTACAACCTCAGTATGGTTGGCATCAGAACAACATTCTTATATCAATGCAGCACAAAGGCCCCCTTCTCTCATGAAGAGGAGGTCCAACCCTCAACTGGTGTGTAAAACAAATTCAGATACAGATGTTAAAGATTCCTGCAAAGCTGTGATGGAGGTTTCTATTATCTTTAAGTTTTGGTCTCTTGCTGCTTCTATTTGGGTCATTTGTTGTGTACCATGGAGCAGGGCAGTGGTTCCTGTGATTACCCCTGCCGCAACTCCAATTCCTAATATGATGGCTAAAGTGAGGGATATATGTTCCCAGTGGAACCGGGTTGTATGCCCCCCTGTTTGAACTTCAAATGAACCTGGGTCATTATAGAGCAATCTGGGACATATCTTCACCATTACACAATTAATCAAATCTGTTGACCATTTCATGAAAACATAAACAATGTTTAAGTATATAGAATTATACTGTTGTAGGGACGGACAAGGCACGGCACTTAAGATAGCACCAAAGACAGGGAAACAGTCCTATTTGGTTGCAACCGGATTCAGAGGGCATTGCTTCTGTTGTAATCAATTAAATCCCTGAACCCCAAGTTTAGGTAGTTTCAGAATTTTGTACCCAACATGAAAGAGAAGAGACTCAGAAGTTCACAGTCTGCAGAAATTCAAAAAAAGAAGCTTTTTTTTCTGTTTTCTCCTCTATTGTGGTCAAGTTAACTTTTCAAGGACACCTGGGAGGCAGAGACCTTTTTTTTTTTCCTTTTCTTTTATCCCCCTGCCAACTGTTACCATGGAGCCCAGTTTGTAACTTTTTATCTTAGAAATGTAGCCATCTCTGTGAAGCCCCAGCTCAAGGCCAGAGGCCTTTTTCACACATTCTGTGAAAAACTATTAAGGGGGTGTCTAGCTTAGGAGTGCTGATTTTTCCAGCCAGTAGCCAAGTAGAACAGGGCAACAGAAAAAGAGGAAGTTAATCTACACTGACTCATTTATAGAGACTCTTTTGCTGAAAGTCCTAAAGTCAGCCATGGTGAAGACTTCTGGAGAAGTTCAGTGAAGATTTTTCTGTGGGCCTGGTACAGAGGGGGAAGACGGGGAAGGCGGGGGGTGAGAGCAGCTCCGTGGATTTGAGAATAAGGAAGGAGAAATGTAAAAGAATAATGGGAAAGGGTTTTGGGATTTTCCTAGCAACATAAATTGAGCAGTAGAACCGGTAGAGCAGAAAGGAAGACAGGAGTGAGTATCCCAAAAAGCATGTGAGGGACTTTAAATTCTTAGTAACCTGTTTTCAGTGATGACAAAGAAACTTTAAAGGCCATTTTCATTACATCTTCGATAGGGGTCTGAGGGTTCTCCTAAGCTGGTTTGAGCTTTGGGTTAGGTGGTAAGAGGATCTGGTGGACCCGGTGTGGGCACTGACAGGAAAAGAGAGAAGTGAGTGGGTGGATGGGTACCTCAGTACCTGCTACCTCAGCAAGGGGGCAATGCTCTGAGAACCGGCAGAGGTTTCGGTTTTTGATCTAGTAATTGGAGAAGAGAAATCAGGTTTGCTGAGGTGGGACTGACAGCAGAGAGTATGGAGCAGAAGGCTGAGTTTGAGGAACTATTGGAGAAGCATAGTTCAGGATGTGAGCGAAAGAGGAAAAAGGCCTTCACATAGGGGAATTTCCTTTCACCCTTTTGAGCACTTGCAGAAGTTAAAAAGGTCACACAGAATTTGAGGATCTAGAGACTCCTCTGGGGGCCATCAGTTTGGGTTGTCTAAGTGGTAATATGGCCAATGCTGTGTACTGAATTTGATGAGGATTTTGGGTTCCACCAGGCAGCCCCTGTATGCTCAAATCCCCATGACTTACAGAAGAAGTCGGCTTTTCCCCCACACAGCCATGGCGGTTTGTGGCTTTGATAGTCTGCCGGGCAAACATACTAATATAGGCTAGCCAACCTGCATCTGGCTTGCCTGTCCCTACAACCATAATGTTTGTTTCCATTATCTATGGTACGGAAAGGATTTAATGGAATTTTAATGGGATCCTCTTCATCAGGGATATTCTAATAGGAAAGACCTATAGCCAGCTGACAAATGTCTGGGTGGAGAGATGGCCACCAGGTCCCTAAGGGGGCTGTATGCAAGATAGACCATACTTCTTGTCTAGTAGGATTTGTGATCAGCCATCGCTGCTGAAGGGGCTGATGAGTGTTAGGACTACGGGTGGCCAAGGAGAGAGTCTATAGCCTTACCCACGTGGCGAATATGCAATTTGAAAGGGTTAACAGTCTTTTCCAGTTTCCAGCCAGAGTCTGGACATGGCACAGGCTTGAGATGAGAGGCATGGATGCAGGAAGTGATTCCCTCTACTTATACAGCTGTAGGTGCTATAAGTAGCACCTGGAATGTCCCTTTCCAGTGGGGTTCCAGGGATGACACCTGATGTCATCTTATTCAGAGGAAGTCTCTTTCTTGATATCAACGTGGATTCCCCTCGTCCCCAGGTTGGAAGCCAGTAGCCACCTGTTTCCACAGGTATAGCTGAGTTCTTAAAAGAGATTTAAGTCTGTCAAGCAAGGGTGTGTGGAAGGGATCCTTAGGTCTTAGAGTCGGGGTTAGGTCTCTTAGTGGAGGAGGGGCCCCATAGAGAATTTCATAGGGGGTGAGGTTACACAAAGAAACAAAGGGAGTATTTCTTGCATGAAACAGTGCATAAGGCAGGAGCATAGTCTAATCTTTTATGCCGGTCTCTAAGCTTAATTTCGTTAAGGTCTCTTTAATGGTTCTATTTATTTTTTTTATGTGTCCTGAGCTCTGGGGTCTATAAGCGCAATGTAAATTCCAATTAATCCCTAGGGTCCTGGCTAACCCCTGATTTTCCTGGCCCATGAAGGCTGTTCAATTATCAGACCATGTTACATTAGGCAGGCCGTGTCTTTGATAAATATCTTTCAGGAACTTCTTGACCACAATTTGTGCCGGTTTTCTTTTATTTTTTTGGTGGGAAAGGCTTCAATCCATCCTGAAAATGTATCTACAAAGACTAGGAGATATTTAAGTCCATACCTTGCTGGCTTAATTTCAGAAACGTCCACTTCCCAGATTTGTCCTGGTCTGGTTCCTCATAGGTGCTTTCCTGCAGGAAGCTTGGAAGGGTAAGCATTAACCAATTGACAGAACTGACAGGCTTTTGTTAACCATTCAATTATTTCCTTTCACTGTGAGTGAGTTAGTCTAAAACTCTGTTCTTGATCCTACAGTAATGCCTGCAGTTTTTTTGAACCAAGTTGATTGAGTTGATGTACATTTTTAACATAGTGTAGGGCTTTCTGAAATTCCAGGCTGGGCTCACTGAAGTTGAGGAGTTCATTGTCAGTGTTCTTACATGTTATCAAAAGCTTGCTGGTGCTCAAGGGTTCATTGGAATTGGGCATTCTCATTTAACAGCGGGTATAAAGGAGCAGCTAAGAACACAAACCCAGGTCCATAACCTGCTAAAGCCAGCAGTCCCAAGAAACTCTCTATGTTGTCTCCTGTTAAATGGGGGTGGTATCTGCACAACGGTTTGTTTCCTGGGCTCAGTGAGCCATCATTTACCGTGCCTAAGGGAATACCCCAGGAAGATTACTTCTTGCTGGCAAATTTGCGCCTTTTTGTCCGAAGCTCTCTATCTGAGTTGAGCAAGCTTAGATAATAGTGCTTGGGTCTCAGACTCACAGTTTTCTTTGGTGTTGGCTGCCAGTAGCTGGACATCCACATATTGAAGCAGAATGACTTCGGGTTGCATAGTTCTAAAGTTGTTGAAATGTCTGTGAAGGGCTTCATCAAAGAGAGTGGGGGAGTTTTTGAACCCCTGTGGGAGTCTAGTCCAAGTTAGTTGAAAAGACGTTCTGGTTTCTGGGTCTACCTACTCGAAAGCAAACAGCAACTGACTATCTTTATGCAGAGGCAAGCAAAAGAAAGCATCTTTTAAGTACAGAACAGTATACCATTTACACTCGGCCACAGCAAAGAGGTTATTGGGGGTCCAGCATGCTGGGGCTCAGAGCTCATTTGAATAGAGCAGAGAGCCTGAGAACAGCTTTAACAGAACTTATATACTTTTCTTGGAGAGGGCAGAAAGGGAAATTTATTGATGGGTCAGGGCGAGTGTGCGGTTTGCGTGCACCCGGGTGAGGGAGTATATTCTGCAGTTTGGCATTTGGGGACAGCACATTCTGGGAACAAAATTAGCAAACAGTTCTCAAAATTTCAACAGTGGTTTGTTAAGCATACAGAAAAACAGGAAGTGACAAGTGCCTATTTAATTAACCTTTCACCTAAGCAAAATGGAAAGTGAGCATGGATTACTAAAAACAACCATGTCCAGGTTGCCTAATGCTCTCAAATGTCAATCCTATTGGAGGCAACATATGTCTTTCTTCCTAAGATTATATATTTAACCTCAACCATGTTGAAAATGTCTAACCCTATTTCATTATACTTTGCCTGATTTCCTAATGTCTCTATTGATATCTGCTTTCCTACATATTTTCCCCAGTTCATCATTGTGACTGACTCTTCATATGTGCTCATATTTACGTTCACTATCTACCCAAAACCCTATTGCTAATGAAACTTTTGTCCAAATCCTATATTCACTCTTTTTTCTGAACCTACTGACTACCTTCCTAATCCTGCCGACTATTCCTTTTTGACTTAATGTTCTCTAGGACATTTAATCATCCAAGGTACAAGGTCCTCTGCCATTGCACATCGATTTATCTGAGATATCTGTGCAGAACATAATTCAAAGCTAAGTATCTCACTAAAGGGCCCAATGCCCTTCTGGGCTTCAAATCGTACCTAGATTTCAGGTTTCATACTTATATTTCACCTATATATTCTTGTGAATATCGCAGGTTCCCAATACCATTATTCATCCCGCAGAATGTTTCCTAACCCAAATAGAATATGTTATTAACCCTAACCATACACTGTTCCCTCAATCTAACTTCACAAAAGAGCAGGGACAGAGTTGGTCTTACAATACACGAATGTAGGGGATCTTCCACCTGTTGAGAATCTCAAAGTTTGATGCAGAAATGATCCCTAGAGAAGATGTAGCAGCTATGAAGAACCTGAGAGAGCAAAAGTCATCTTCCATGGCAAACCACCTGTTCAGGATGAAGTGATGTGTCTGAATCAGCCTCTCTCCTACTGATATAAAGAAGATGGACCAAACCAACCCTGTGTGGAGAGCTTCTCCTGGGTGTCTATGGTTGATATACCATTCTAACTTCTGAAAGTGTCACAGGAAGTAGGGGCAGCCTCCATCTCAAGGGACCCTTGGAAAGAAGTGTTAGGACAAAGTGGTTGCCAAGGCAGTGGCCTCATTCCCTTCCTGTTGGAATTGACCTACCTCACTTCTTTGGTGATGTAACTCTCTGAACTTGGGATCCAGGAAGCCAGGCACTCAGAGCCAGTCCCAGTCCCATTCCCAGTGGACTTACTTGTTTGGATTTACCAAGGAGAGAGTCTGTCTCTCTTGGTACCTAATGGTTTGAGGATGACAAAATGCAAGTAGAGCTCTGAAGATGGGCCTTTAATGAGAAAGCAGGTAGTGGTCAGCACAGGCTCCATACAACTTCACAGAGATGGACAAGGAGACCAGACCTGAGACAGGACAGGCCATTTTGGGGGAACATAGTATGGCCCACCAGTCAGAGGACACTCTGGATAGTCACAGACTTACTTGGGGGAAGGAGGTGACTTTTTGAGTGTGGGTGTGAGTTTGTGGTTTTGTCTCATGTTCTGAGAATAGGTAGGAAAGGTGGTTTGTTTGGTTTAGAGTGGACTGTTTCTAGAAAGTCCTTTGACAAGGCGAGTGTGTTTCTGTCTATGTATCCCACTGTGTCCTTGGTTGTACACATTAGAAAACAGAATGGATTAATGGATGTATCCTGTCTAGTAGAAAGCTTCCCAGCATTCATCCTGCCCATTTTAGGAAAGGACTGCTGGTTGCTTTTCGATGGGCAACACCTACTATCTTCCTAAGTTACTGTTTTCTTTCTGAATTCTGGCCACTCTCCAGAATAGGCTCATGGTTTTTTGTCCAAGATATGTACCACCTCCAAGCTCTGTGACATGGCCATGTACTGGATAGCTGAAGGGAATTGTAAGCATCTCAGAAAACTCAGATATCAGTGTGACCAAGAAAGTCTCAGTGGAGAAACCCTGCATTGGGATTTGATGACTTATTGTTCTGTTACCCTGAAGTCAGGAAGGTCTTTGCCTCAGGCCACCCCTTTGTGAATTTTGAAGAAAACAGTTTTAAAATGGAAGTGAATGGGCATCACCTGTGGCTCTTTGCTTAACTGCTTTGGAAAAGTATGTGTCTGAATCAGCCTTGTGGCTCTGTTTGAGGCTGTGGCTTAGATTATCAGCGACTGATGAATCTAAAGAAAGATCCAATGTGTGCATTCAAAACCAAAATGGCAAAAAGATCAGTCATTGAGCATGAAGTCTCTCGCCTTCCTCTGTAAGTTTCCTGACCTCCACCAAGTGAGAATAGGGATCCTTTGGGTCAAATGAGTTCTTTGAAACGCTGCAAAGTTACTGTGGTTTAATAATTACTCCAAATCACATAAGGAATCTATACCTGACAGTCAGTAGGCCTCAAATTGGAGAAGCAGTGCAGTATTAAAGGAAGAACTATGTGATCAATCCTGGTTCACAGGAAGGGTGTTCAGGCCATCCTGAGGTTAGGCAAATGAGGGGCAAGGGAGCTTATTTTGGACACTCTCTTGGGCTGCGCCATTCATGGAAACCTCTAGCCAAAGGGTATAATGAGTGTATATATGTAAGAAGATGAGTGCCATGTGAGAGTGTTTTGGTTTTAATTGTGGCATTTGTGTGGCGGTTGGAAGAGATGACTGGGTCCACCTGGTCTTGAACACTGGTGTGATTCTCCTCAGAGACTGAGTTCTGAAACTGACCTCAGAGAAGTAATTGCTTTGGAAAGAGATGTGTCTTAATCAGGCTCTTGGCCCTGTGTGAGGCTGTGGCTTAGATTATCAGCAACAGACGGATCAAAAAAATGATCCCATGTGTGCATCCAAAACCAATATAGCCAAAAGAGCAGTCATTGTGAATGAAGTCTCTCACCTTCCACTGTAAGGTTCTGAAAGAATAAAAGAAATTGAAATTGAAATGTAAAGAACCAGGTTTTGTAAAGTTTCCAAGCTGCACTCAGAACCTGAAATTCCTGTGGCAGTTAAGACAATTCCTGGAACTGCCCATTAGATGTGTGTTGAAATCTTCCCTGACCACCTAGTTACTTAACAACCCCTTCCCAGAAGCCGTGCATCTCACCACGTATTCATCTCAGGGCTTCAACCAATCAGTTTAAATGTATACCCCTTCTCAGGGTTGACCAATCACCCCCTGCCCCAACTTTTCCCGCCAATGAATGTGCTAATCATGTTTTAGAGTTGTTACTTGATTTTCCCGTGGTACATGATGATTTCCTAAAGGAGGCTATGATGTATGTAAAGTCCCTGAGCTCTCTAAAGAATGTATATAAACGCTGCTCAAGTTGTTCTCGGGCCTCTTTGTTCTTTGCTCCTCTGAAGGGAGCTCTGAGCCCTAGCATTCTGGACCCCCAATAAACCCTTTGCTGATGCATGAGAAAGCCTCTTTGTTGTCTTTTCCTTTGACGTTCGCAGCACCTTTTCATCTGGAGGCCCCAGGTGAGATATCCGGCAGCGGTGGACGGAAGACCTCAAGGGACTCCTCTCGGGGTAAGTAAGGCGCCTCTTTCTGGTTTCGGGTTTCAGGCTAGGGCGTGGCAAAGTGGCTGTTGGTGAAGAGCATTAGCTCTCTCCTATGGGGTGACAGACGTGTCACAGAGCCAAGGTCACGTCCCTGAGGGACACTCCGGAGGACTAGGGAATTCAAGGAATAGTAGTTTCCTCAACTCGGTTATGTTTTGCTTCAGGATTCAATTTGCCAGCCCATCAGGTTTTGCCGGTAACTCAGTTTTGGTCATTGTTCTGAACTCATGTTGAGTTTACTGTCTGTCTTTATTGTCTAACCCATTGCCAGTTACTCAGTTCTAATCTTTGTGTTGGACTCATGTTAAACGTTTACTGTTTGTCTTTGTCTGTGTTGTGTTTGTGTCTTCACTGTCCCTGTTTGAGTAACTCCCATTATGGGACGAAGAACTTCCTCTTCTCTGTCCCTGACCCTTGATCATTGGACTGATGTCCACTCAAGGGCCCAGAATCTTTCTTTTTCAGTAAAACACTGTACCTGGCAGACTCTCTGTGCTTCAGAATGGCCCATCCTTGAATTTGGATGTCCCCAGAAGAATCCTTCCACTTTCCTCTTATCTGAAAATTCAGAGATATTGTCATTCAGCCGGGGCCACGTGGCCAACCAGATCAACAGCCATATACCCCTTCCCCCACATTCCTATCATTCAAACTTTCCGCTCCTCTCCCTCTTCCTTCCATTCCCCCTTAGTCACAAGACTGGACACTCCACCCCCTCCTTATCATCTACTCTCCCTCCCCAACCCCCAACACAGTTCCTGATGATCCTCCCACCGCTGACTCAGCCTCTCCACTGCTAGAGGCAATTGGGCCAGACCCAAGCCCTCCAGGGGACTTCCCCGCAGCAGCAGCAACCCCTCCTCTCCTGAAGGAAGCTGGGCAACCTAAAGGAACCCACCGGCGACGGATAATAGAAAACTCAGAAGCCCCTGTGATGCTCTCTCTCCATTCCTATGGGCCCATGAACCGACCCAACTGGGACTCCAACACCTTTGAAGGTGGGAAGCATCTGTCCACATATCTCCAGGCTCTAATAGCGGGTCTCTGAGTGGCCGCCAGAGAGCCGACCAATTTGGCCAATGTAAGAGAGATTATCCAAGGGCCTAATGAGTCTCCCTCTATGTTTCTGGAGAGAATTAAGGAAGCATATAGAAAATATTCTCCTTTTGATCCTCAGGCAGATGACCAAAAGGCATTTGTTACAATGGCCTTTATTGAGCAGGCTGCCCAAGATATTAAGAGAAAGTTACAATGTCTAGATGGGTTACAAAATACGACCTTAAGAGATTTAGACAGAGAAGCTGAAATAGTATATTATAAGATATATATTATAAGTATATAGTATAAGTATATAAGTATATTATAAGAGAGAAACTGAGGAGGAGAGGGAACAGAGGAGAGAGAAGGAAAGGGAACAAAAGGAGGATGAAAGGAGCAAAAGGCAGACAAAGGCATTGGCTAAGGTTTTCTTCACAGCAGCAAATACGCCAGAAATTAAAAAGCAGGGAGTCAGAAAGGGATACTTGGGCCCACGCCAATGGCTGTCCCTGGCCTCAGATCAATGTACCTACTGTAGAGAAAAAGAACACTGAGTCAAAGAGTGCCCCAAAAAGAAGAAGCCACGGCAGCCCGCCATGCTGACTCTAGAAGAGGACTTGGAATGTCAGGGCTCAGATCCCCTCCCCAAGCTCAGGGTAACATTTGAAGTGGAGGGGACTCCAGTGAACTTTGAAGTGGATACAGGAGCAGTATACTCAGCCCTTAAGGCTTCACTGGGCCCCATATCAAATAAATGGTCCCTTGTTCAAGGGGCTAATGGCACTACATATCGGGCTTGGACAACTAAGAGGATTATGGAAGTAGGAAAATGAAAAGTCCACCACTCTTTCCTAGTAATACAAGAATGCCCAGCCCCATTGATGCACAGGGATCTGCTTACCAAACTCGGGGATAGAGTAACTTTTAACCCTGATGGTCCCCAAGTGGATGTTCTAAAGCCTTCAGTAAAAACTCCCATAGTCAGAGAATTGACTATGTCTGTAGAAGATGAACATCAACACTTCGTCCCCCCTAGGACTGATCAAAGAGGCAAACAACAACAGAAATGGATAAAAGATTATCCTAATGCCTGGGCAGAAACTGCTGGGTTAGGTCTAGCCGTAAAACAACCTCCAATAGTAGTAGAATTAAAAGCCTCGGCCTCTCCAATCAGTGTTAAACAATATCCTCTAAGCAAAGAAGCTAAGGATGGGATAAGTCCCCATATTCAGAAATAATTGGCCGTTGGGGTCCTAAGGCCCTGTCAATCAGCCTGGAATACCCCCCTGCTACCAGTAAGAAAGCCAGGAACTAGGGACTACAGTCCTGTTCAAGATCTAAGAGAGATCAACAACAGAGTGCAGGACATTCACCCCACAGTACCCAATCCATATAATTTGCTTAGCACTCTGAATCTGGAGCGGGAATGGTACACTGTGCTGGACTTAAAAGATGCTTACTTCTGCTTGCCTCTACATAAGGACAGTCAGTTGCTGTTTGCTTTCGAGTGGATAGACCCAGAAACTGGAACATCTGGCCAACTAACCTAGACTAGACTCCCACAGGGGTTCAACCCCCCCCACACTCTCTTTGATGAAGCCCTCCACAGGGACATAAACGACTTCAGAACTGCACACCCCGAAGTCACCCTACTCCAATATGTGGATGATCTGCTACTGGCAGCGGACACCAAGGAGAACTATAAGTCTGGGACCCAAGCACTATTATCCAAGCTTGCTAAGCTTGGATATAGGGCTTCTGCCAAAAGGCCCAAATTTGTCAGCAAGAAGTAATCTTCCTGGGTTATTCTCTTAGGGGTGGCAAATGATGGCTCACTGAGAACAGAAAACAAACCATTGTGCAGATACCACCCCCATCTAATAAGAGACAACTCAGAGAGTTTCTTGGGACTGCTGCCTTTTGCAGGTGATGGATTCCTGGGTTCACCTCTCTGGCTGCCCCTTTACACCCGCTGATAAAGTGTAATGCCCAATTCCAATGGACCCCTGAGCACCAACAAGCTTTTGATAATGTCAAAAAAAGTGCTGCTATCTGCTCCGGCCTTAGCACTCCCAGATATAGATAAACCCTTCACTCTCTACATCGAGAAAAAGAAAGGAATAGCACGGGGAGTGTTCACTTAGAATTTGGGACTTTGGAAAAGGTCGGTAGCATTCTTATCAAAAAAACTGGACCCAGTGGCTACTGGGTGGTCCCGTTGCTTAAGAGCTATAGCAGTGGCAGCGCTTCTAATAAAAGATGCTCATTAATGAACGTTGGGACAGAAGCTATCCATGATAGCCCCCCATGCCCTGGAGAGCATCATCTGTCAACCTCCAGAGAGGTGGCTATCAAACTCCAGAATAAACCACTACCAGAGCCTCTGGATTAGCAAAGACAGAATAACTCTTGGACCTTCTGCTCCACTCAACCTGGCTGCCAGAAGAATCATCAGGACCTGTCGCTCATGAGTGTCAACACATACTGCCAGAGGAAACCAGTATAGGATGAGACTTGAAAAATCCAGCCACTGCCTCACCCTGAAGTCGAATGGTTTACGAAAGAGAGCAGCTTCCTCCAAGATGGTATGTGGCGGGCTGGAGCAGCAGTAGTTAGCAAAACTAATGTCATCTGATGCTCTGGTCTCCCAGAAGAGACATAAGTCCAAAAGGCAGAACTGATTGCCCTTACGAAAGCATTGGAACTAGCAACAGGCAAAAGGGCCACCATTACACTGATAGCCGCTATGCATTTGGCAATGCTAATGTGCACAGGGCTATTTACCAGCAAAGGGGGATATTAACCTCCACTGGGAAAAAAAAATAAAGAACAAAGTTGAGATTCTCCACCTTCTCTCAGCAGGGCAGGGCACTAAGGAACTAGCTATAGTGCACTGTCCAGGGCACCAGAAGGGAAACGACCTCGTCGCAGTCAAAAACAGAAGGGCAGATGAGGAAGCGTAATTGGCAGCCCTAAACGGAGTGACTCTGTTAACTTTTTCCACACCAGGGGGATCAACATTCAGGAGACTTGGCCACACTGGAACATTCAGGCAACTTATCATCTGAGGAGACAGATACAGAACTCTGGGACCCTACAGAGCCAAGTTTACAATTTCAAAAAGCCCACCTTTATGTCAAAGACGTACACTAGCTCACCCACTTAAGCTCAAAGAAGTTATAGGCTCTCTTAAAGGACCGAAGAAAGGATTTATTAATGACTGACTCACAGAGGAAAGAAATAGCTTAGCAGGTGACTAGAGCTTGTCAAGTCTGCCAATTAGTTAATGCTTACCCATCCAAGCTTCCTGCAGGGAAGCGCTTACGAGGAACCAGACCAGGACAATTCTGGGAAGTGGACTTTTCCTGAAATTAAGCCAGGAAGGTATGGACTTAAATATCCCCTAGTCTTTGTAGATACTCTTTCATGATTGGTTGAAGCCTTCCCCATGAAGAAAGAAACGGCTCCGACGGTGCTCAAAAAGATTCTAGAAGACATTTTTCCAAGGTTCGGCCTGCCTAAGGTAATAGGGTCCAATAATGGACCAGCATTCGTTGCCCAGGTAAGTCAGGGATTCACCAGGACCCTGAAGATTAATTGGAAGTTACATTGTGCTTATAGACCCCAGAGCTCAGGACAGGTAGAAAGGATGATTAGAACCATCAAAGAGACTTTAAAGAAATTAAGCTTGGAGACCGGCATAAAAAATTGGACTATGCTCCTACCTTAAGCACTGTTTCGTGCAAGAAGTACACCCTCTTCCTCTTTGTGTAAACTCACCACTTATGAAATTCTCTATGGTGCCCCTCCTCCAGTAAGGGACCTAACCCCAACTCTGAGACTTAATTATTCCTTTCACACCCCCTTGCTTGACAGACTTAAAGCCCATGAACAAACACAGCACCCAGCAATACCTGTGGAAACAGTTGGCCACTGCTTATCAGCCTGGAGACGAGGGAACCCCACATCGATATCAAGTGGGAGTCTTTGTCTATGTGAGACGGCATCAGGTATCATCCCTGGATCGCCGCTGGAAAGGACCATACCAGGTGCTGCTTATAACACCTACAGTGGTGAAAGTGGATGGAATCACTTCCTGGATCCGTGCCACCCATCTCAAGCCTGCGCCCTGTCCAGCATCCGGCTGGAAACTGGAACAGACTGGTAACCCTCTCAAGTTGCGTGTCCGTCGTGTGGGTAGGGCTATGGATTCTTCCCCTGACCACCAGCAGTCCTAATCACCATCAGCCTGTTCAGCAACAATAGCAGCTATAAATCCTACTGGGCAAGTAGTGTGGTCTATTTCACATACAGCCCTCTTATGGACTTGGTGGCCATCTCTCTACCTGGACATTTGTCAGCTTGCCATAGGCCTCTCTGACTAGGATCTCCCTGACATAGAGGACTCCACACAGATCCATTTCAAACCCAAACCAGGGCAACATAGACCACCTTACCCCATGAATTATGGATATCATCTTCCCCAGCTCAGGTGTAAACTAGCCAGTCTTGATTTTTATGTGTGCCCAGCTAATTTCTGAAGTCGCAAGCAGGCCCAAACCTGTGGAGGACCCAGTGACATTTATTTTAGATTTTGGGGTTTTGAACAAACGGGAGCTACATGGTTGAACCCAAACTCCCCAGACAGTATCATTCAGGTTGGAAAAAATGACACCTGGATTGATCCCAAGAAATGTGCCGCTAGCCAAGTGGTGTCAAAAACTCGCTGTGGAAAGAATAGTCTATGTTACCCCCTCAATATAACTTTCACTTCCAAAGGAAGGGGCTACCTCAGAACAACATGGTCTATGGAAAATACGTGGGAAATGCGATTCTATATTTATGGCCCTCGTTATGACGTTGGTCACTGGTTCACCATCCTGCTTAAAAAGGAGGAAAATCCCACAGCAATAGGGCCCAATCCCCTCAAGCCAGGAATTAAGCCTCCAAAACCTCCCATGCCTAGATCTACCAGAACCCCTCTACCATTTCATACTTCCCAGTTTCCATCTTTGCCTACTTCCCCAGTCCAGAGTACAGTTGACTCCTGCCCCTGGGAACTAATTAAAGGAACCTTAATTGTACTGAACTCCACACAGTCAGAACTCCTTGCATTTCAACCCATGTATTTGACAGCTTTGTAAATTATTGTGTAATGGTGCAGATACTCCCCAGGTTCTTTATTATGATGCAGAATCATTTTAAGGTCTACTAGGGGGACAAACAACCTGATTTTGCTGTCATCCAGTGTCCCTTACTCTAGCTATCCTATTGAGGATAGGAGCTGCTGCAGGAGTGGGTACGGGAACAGCTGCTATCATCCATGGGTCACAACAAATGGCCTGATTAGAAACAGCAATAGATCAAGACTGGAAGACATTAGAGACCTCCATCACAGTGCTGTAGGAATCCTTAAACTCTCTCTCTGAAGTTGTTTTACAGAACAGGCGAGGATTAGACCTCCTCTTCATGAGGGAGCAGGGCCTCTGTGCTGCACTGAGAGAAGAATGTTGTTTTTATGCTGACCATACTGGAGTTGTAAGAGAATCCATGAGTAAATTGAGAAAATGCCTTGAAGAGCGCCAGAGAGAAAGGGAGATTCAACAAGGGTGGTTTGAGTCATGGTTTACCCAGTCCCCCTGGTTAACTACACTCCTATCAGGCTTAGCTTGACCCCTGATCATCCTTATGGTGTTGCTAACTGTGGGACCTTGTTTGCTTAACTGCTTAGTTTCCTTTCTCCAGGCTCAAATTGGGCAGGAAAAACTCATGGTAATCCGACAGAAATACACTCCACTGGCAGAAATAGAGTGTGAGACCCCGCAATAATTATGATTCATTATTTTTAAGATTAAATGTAGTAAGAAAAAGGAGTGGGAAATGAAAGAATAAAAGAAATTAAAATTGAAACATAAAGAACCAGGTTTTGTAAAGTTTCCAAGCTGCACTCAGAACCTGAAATTCCTGTGGCAGTTAAGACAATTCCCGGAACTGCCAATTAGATGTGTGTTGAAATCTTCCCTGACCACCTAGTTACTAAACAACCCCTTCCCAGAAACCGTGCAGCTAATCACGTATACATCTCAGGGCTTCAACCAATCAGTTTAAACGTATACCCCTTCTCAGGGCTAACCAATCACCCCCTGTCCGACCTCTTCCTGCCAGTGAATGTGCTAATCATGTTTTTGGGTTGTTATTTGATTTTCCCGTGGTATGTTGATTTGCTAAAGGAGGCTATGATGTATGCAAAGTCCCTGCCCTCTCTAAAGAATGTAAATAAACTCTGCTCAAGTTGTTCTTGGGGCTCTTTGTTCTTTGCTCCTCTGAAGTTAGCTCTGAGCCCCAGCATGCTGGACGCCCAATAAACCCTTTGCTGTGGCATGAGACAGTCTCTTGGTGGACTTTTCCTCCGACTTTTGACCGACCTTTTTACCTATGAAGGACCTGAGAGAGCAAAAGTCAAATCCATGTCAACTTCCATGTCAAACAACCTGGTCAGAATGAAGGAATGTGTCTGAATCAGCCTCTCTCTTCTTAATGTAGATTAAATGGACCAAACCAGGCCTGTGTACAGAGCTGTTCCCGGATGCCTATGGTTGATATACCATTCTAACTTGTGAAAGTGTCACAGGAAGCAGGGGCAGCCTCCATCTCATGGGACCATTGGAAGCAACTGTTAGGACAAAGTGGTTTTCCATCGCAGTGACCTCATTCAGTTCCTGAAGGAAGTGACCTACAACACTTCCTTGGTGATGGAACTCTCTGAACTTGGGATCCAGGAAGCCATGCACCCAGAGCAAGTCTTAGTTTCAGTCCCAGTGGTATCAATTGTTTGAATTTACCAAAGACAGAGTCAGTGTTTCTTGGTACCTACTTATGTGATGATGGCCAAATTTCAGGAGAGCTCTGAAGAGCGGCTTTTTCTGAGAAAGCAGGTAGTGGCTCAACCATGGCTCCTGACAACTTCAAAAAGTTTGCAAAGAAGACCAGATCTGAGATAGGACAGGCCATTTCGTGGGAACATAGTATGGCCCACCAGTCAGAGGACACTCAGGATAGTCACAGTCATACTTGGGGGAAGGAGGTGCCGTTGTGTGTGTCGGTGTGAGATTGTGGTTTTGTCTCATGTAGATTTGGACTGGAAAGTTTCTAGAAAGTCATTTGACAACACGAGTGTTTCTATGTCTGTGTATCCCACTGTATCCGTGGTTGTAGACATTTGAAATGCGAATGCATCAATAGTTGTGTCCTGTCTAGTATAAAGCTCCCCAGCATTCTTCTCACCCAATTTAAGAATGGAGTGCGGCTTGCCTAATGGAAGGTGAACAGCTACTATCTTCCTAAGTTCCTCTTTTCTTCCTGAATACTGGCCACTCTCCAGAGTATCCTCATGGTTTTGTTTCCAAGATATGTACCACGTCCAAGCTCTGCTACATGGTCATGTACTGGATAGCTGAAGGGAATGGGAGCATCTCAGAAAACTCAGATATCAGTGTGACCAGTAAAGTCTCAGTGGAGAAACCCTGCTTTGGGCCATTTGCTTACTTATGTTTCTATTACCCTGAATGTCAGGAAGGTCTTTGCCTCAGGCCAACCCTTTGTGAAGCCTGAAGAAAACAGTTTTCAAATAGAAATGAATGGGCATCACCTGCGGCTCTTTGCTTAATTGCTTTGGAAAGGGATGTGTCTGGAACAGCCACTTGGCCCGGTGTGGTGGCAGTGGCTTAGATTCTCAGCACCTGATGGATCTAAAGAAAGTTTCCAAGTGTGCATCCAAAACCAAAATGGCCAAAAGAGCAGTCATTGTGGATGAAGTCTCTCACTTTCCTCTGTAAGCTTCCTGAGCTAAATCAAGTGAGAATAGGGATCATTTGGGTCAAATCATTTCTTCAAATCCCTGCAGAGGCTAGCCGATAGGGGCTTGGGTTTTCTATGATACCAATTCACATAAAGAATCTATACCAGACAGTCATTAGTCCTCAAATTGGAGGAGCAGATCAGATATAGGGCAGGCCTATTTGATCACTCTTGGTTCACAGCAAGGGTGTCCAGGCCACCCTGACTTTAGGCAAATGAGGGACAAGGGTGCTTATTTTGAACAGTGTATTGGGCTGTGCCCTTCATGGAAACCTCCAGCCAGAGTTTATGATGAATGTCTATGTGGAAGAAGATGAGGAGCATGTGGGAGTGTTTTAGTTTTAATTGTGGTCATTTGTGTGGTGGTTGTAAGAGATGCCTGGGTCCACCTGGGCTTGAACTCTGGTGTGATTCTTCTTAGAGAATGCGTTATGGAACTGACTTCAGAGAAGTATTGCCATGAATTGTGTTGTGATTTCAGGAGGCCACACATGAGAGTCGCCCTTGGACACTGAGATCAAAGCCCAGAGTGGCTTTCCACAGAGCACTGGGAATCTCAGCCAGGATATCACATGATTTTATTCTGAAAGACTTGGAAGCCATAGTTGAGAGTCAAAACACACATGGACTTTACATTGTAGACCTCAATGGGGCTGGCTTCATGTGACCTTTTGGCCAGTCTTTGGGAACCCTTGCCTGTGAGAGTTCTCTAGATTATTCATTGAAATGTGCTTCCTCTAAATTTAATGGTTTCTTAATGAATTGAAACCCACAGTTTCTCCAACTTCATCTTTGAATATGGCTAGATAAATACCATAAAATTTTTGAACTTCCCATGGCCACCTGCCACTGGAGAACCTTTGGATGTACAGTTGCTGATCCTGAGTGTACCAGACAGTGCCTTGATTGACTGGGTTTTATGAAAATGGTGTAGAACAGAGATGCCAGTATGTTGGGGCCTGCTGAGTAGTGGGCCAAAAGCTGTTGTGTGCAGGTGTGTGATAAAACATCTGTGGTCGGGACATGTGATTCTGCCATTGACATCCAAATGACTTGTGGCTGACATGTTACAGACAGGAATCACTTATATGTCTGAAACCTCTCCATAAAAGGCATTTTGTTATATGGAGACGTTTCAGGGCAATGTTCAGAATCAGGTTGCTATGGTCAAAGGGTCAAGCTATGTTGGACAGAAGCCTGGTTGGTGCATTCTCCTGCAGACCCGGACCCACCACACGTGACAGGACTCCCTCCAGCACTGTGTACCAGTTGAACTCATTGTATTTCATGAAGCAAATACCAAACTCCCAGTGCAGTAGAAAGAAACACCATGAAAATTGGAGGATGACCAAATGGCTTCACAATCCACATGCGGAGACACTTAGCTTTCAGTGGCCACAGTTTACCTACAGAGAGAAGTCAGCACTGCTGCCTCATGTTCTTTGAAAAAATTGAAACAATGTTTTCCAGGTCTCATAGATGTAGACCCAGCTTTGATGGTCTCATTTGAATGGAAGCTAAAGCTTCTGACAACAACATATATGTCGAGTGCGCATCGTCAAAGGCATTTTCTCAAGAAGTCTTTAGTCCGGCAGAGCTCCAGGTTTGTGTAGTGTTTACCTTTTAGACCAGGTCGCAAGAAAAGACCACTGACTCCAATTAAAATCAGATTAAAGCAAGCTTATTATTTCCACCACCCTGGCTGCCTCTCCCTCCCAAAACTTCGGGAACAGAAGAGCAGCCCAGCTTTATAGCCCAGAAAGTTACACAAAAGTGGGGTTAAAAATAACAGAATTCTGACAAGCATCACACTAATGGTAGTTTACATTTTTGTTTGCTGGCCCCAACATCAGAATTTATGAGGACCATTAGAGCCTCAGAGAGTGTCGACTGGCCAGGGAAGGCCAATATTTATGAGGTGTCAACAAAGTTTCAGAGAGGGCTGTTATCTGGTCAGATAGCCAGGCATGGGTGAGTTCAAGGCACGGGCAGGCATTCCAAGCAGGTTCAGATATTGCTGTAATTTATAGTTAAGCCAAAATTATCTTTTCACGGCTTTGTGGCAAGATGGCTCCCAATTTTAATAAAAGATAAGGTTGGGTCAATCATTCCCCCCTTTTCTAATGTTTTCCTTTCATATATTTGATTGGGTAGGAAGAGCACTGTGGGAATTTTAATCCCTCAGGTAATAGTCTCCCGATTTTTTGAACTCACCCAAAAACACATCTCCCTGATTTTACCTGACTTAATTAATTACTTATATTGATATTCTATTTATTTTTGTCTCCATTGTTGTAAGAAGAGAGGCGTCACTCATTTAGACTTCTTCTGAGCTGAGAGAGGGTGACGTGAGGGGGCACCACCTGAGGGACATTAGTCGCCTTTTAGAAGTCAGTTAGGTTTGAAGTCTGGATTGGGAAGAACAGGTAGTAAAGTCATCTGGGGATGGGTTCTTCTATGAGAGAAACAAAAAAAACATGAGTACTTAATAAATGTTGCAGCAGCTGGAACATGCCACTGTATAGAAGTTTCCTCACCAGTCATAAATATTCCCAGTTATCAGGACTGTCAACTTAATATTTAACTTTTAGTGTTACATTTGTCCCTCCCCATAAGATTCAGTTTAATAATTTAATGTCATCTGATCTTGCAAAATACTTTTACTAGTATGACCTCTGTGTCTAATAGAGAAACCTTTAATTATCTTACTCATTGCTGCATAATCATACTAACAAATACCAAGACTATGTGTTTAGGTTAAGAATATCTGTAGGCCTTAAACTAAAAACTTCTGCCTCTGGCAGATAATCTTGATAGCCTCTTTTTATAGTTATCAGGCATTCCTGTCTGAGAATCCTTCTTTGTAGCCTTTAGTCTTTCTTATTTTGGGAGGCTAACATAAAGTGTATACCTTAAAATATTATTATTACTATTATTATATAAAATGCCCAGGAATGGCTGTAATTTGTTTTTAACTGTCTTTTCTAAGTGTTTAAGATGAAGCAGTCAAACTGACTTTTGTTTCTATCTATTGTGAACAGTCAGCTGAGCTTTTATGGGAGTCATTCCTGGGGAAACTTGAGAGCAGCTTCTCAGTTCTGCTAGTGCCATTTGCGCTAGGTGGGTCCAGGTCTTGTTTGACCATGTGGCTTCCCTCGGAAGCATCAGGGATGTCTCCCTTCTCTGATGACTCTCCTCTTCGTAGCAAATGCACTGATTGGCTTTCTGTTCTCCAGTGGTCTCATTAATCTCCCTGATCAGGAAGTTATGTGGTTCAGAGTTGCAAAGCTCTTTAGAGAAGTCCGCTGTTCCCTGGATACAGACTGACTCAGAGGGCAAGAGCCAAATATTGGTTTTCTTGTCCCTTTTCATATAACTTTAATTTTAAATCCTAATCTTAAACATCCATCAAATAAATTTTAACAGACTTATATTAAGAGTACTGGGCTTTAATGTCTATAATTTAAAATTATTTATCTTTTTATTATTTGGGATCTGTATTATTCTGTCTGTCTTGTAGGTGATGGCTAATTATCTTAAATTAACCAATGTTGTGTTCTTAAAGCAACACTTCTGTAAAACACTAACAGGGAATCTTTATATCACCCATAAGGAAATTACAAAATAAAATTAACAACAGTAAACAAACTTAGTTCGTGTAATAGCTACCCTAAAATTTTTGGCTGAGTTATACATTATATCCTCTGTTTGAGATGCTAGTAATGTTGACAGGAAAAAAAACTTTTGAAAATATCTTTAAATGAAATAACATCTGACCTACTGCTTTCGTAGTCATTCTCAAATAATAAGATGGGACACAGAGCCTTATCTCAGGTAAGGAAGAGCTCTTTATTAATCTTAAGTGTTTTAATTCTAAAGCTAATCTTTGTTTTTTAAATATCATTTTACAAAGTTTACATAAATTGTTTGAGGTCACATGAACATTAGCTAACACCATATGATATAGCATTTAAAACATGAATTAAAAAAAGGCTGAAAGTTTTTAACCTTTACATAGATTAGGCTCTCATTAACTTAAAATACATTTAAATTGTTCCCCAATATAAAAAGTAACATAAAAGTTTACATATCTTATTGACAACAGGTAAATAAATCCATATATATATATATATATATATATATATATATATATATATATATTTTTTTTTTTTTTTTTTTTTACCATACAACTTCAGAACACCAGCTTGATATAATGCTCTTTTAAAGTTTCTACCTTACAGACTTGTATACCTGGAAGATATGAGCACATTAATAGCATCACAATTGCATTGATTTTTCTACATTAACCAAGTTTAGCTTTTAAAGAAATGGCAGTACAGTGCTCTAAAATAACAGTTCTTATTTAATCAGTTGTTTAATTTTTATGGTTGCTTGCTCTAGAAAAATAAAACTTAATAACCACAATGTTATGGGTAAACTTATGTTTTAAGAAATTTTTGTCTCTTTAACACATGACTGATTTTTACAATCTTATACAGACTTTAGGACAAACTTATACAGACCTTAGTAAATCAATCAGATATCTAACAAAAGTACTCATGAATGAGTAATCCCATATCAAATTTACTTTACTTATTTATCAAAATATTAGACAAATGTATTCAACAGTGTACCATTTTTTGTTGAAGAAAAAGTCATAGAACCAAGGCATATTAGACCTTTTGTCAGCATTAATATTTTATTAGATTTTTGAACACCTAGAAAAACTTGTAAGGTTAAATTTAAAGACATTTTTTTTATCTGTTTATCCAATTTAAATTGTACCAATTAAATCACTTGAATTAAAGATCTTTGGATCCACGTTTTAAAATTTGTTTTTATGAGTGCTTTTTTTATGAGTGCTCCTTATATGTGTTAATTTGTATAACATATATATGATATAGGGATATATGTATATATAGACATACAACAAATAACAAAAGTGTGCACACATAATAATAGTAAAGGCCTTGTAGTTTTTTGCAGTTGAAATCTCCATTGCAATGTTTCAAAAACTCCACTGTTGGTCAAAGATAGAGCTGATCAGAATAACATTAACCTAGGTCTGTAGGATCAAATTCATGAGCTCAAAAAAAGAATACAGAATCTAAGGAAAAAAATAAGAGTCCTAGAAAAAATGACTGCCCAGTAATTAATAAATACCATACAATTTACCTTTTTTCCTGCCTTAGGCCTCAGATCAGTCTCCTACTGAGCTTGCAGGCTTCTTTCATTTGCATTTCAACAAAAGTCCTGGCTGAGTTCTGAAAGGAGCAGGGAAAAACTGCTATTCTGAGCAGACACCTCAGGCCTAAGGCATTTTAACCATAATTTTGAGGTTCGGATGTTGAAAATTATGATACAATTTTAAGATGAAATTCACAAAATTTTATATCTTTACATCTTGTTTTGTCAACAGATACCATACTATGATTTACTATCCTTGTCCAAATTAATGCACTGGTACACACTGTGATATTTTCTCAGTCTACCCAATTCAAAATTAGTGACAAATAAAACTGAATGTTTGGGAAGTTACTTGCCAACTTGGAAGTAGAGTGCTTTTTTTAGTTTTCCATCCTAAGTATTTAAGTTATCTGGCATGAATTATCTGAAATCATAAACTAAACAATTACCTAAACCCGACTTTTAACTGCAAGATTGAGCAATGCTACAAAAACCCATCCAGATACCAGATTGTTACAATAAAACATCATCATTTAGACACACATTGAACTAATATCATTCCCAAGAAACAATTTATAATATCAGCACATTATTGCACATGTCTTAAAGGGCCAGAAACAAAGACACAAGACAGACAGAAAGGAGGTCCAGAATATGGCTGACAGACAGAAGCCTTAAAAACAGAGCAGATAAGAGAAAAATCTCCTACACCAGTGGCAGGATAGATGTCCTCACAAGGGGATCAGATGTTTTCACAGAGGGCAACCTGAAATGTAATATCAAGGGTTTCCATGGTGACTTTACTGCATTTAGTGTCCCCTTTTTCTTTTTCTTTTTTTTAAGAAGACAGAGGTGGCATAATCCTTACAGTGCAGGGAACGAAGGAAGGAATTCCTTGAAGCAGCAGAGCTTTGGTAGATGCTGGGAGTCCCTCAGTCCCTCCTTTTACTTATGGGACTAGCTCCTCTGGTTTGGTTCCACCCCAATCTCGCTCCATCTCCTAACATTTCAGTAGTCAGCTCTCAAAAAGTTCCAGGGTCGGGGGGTTATCAAAATTTGTAACTTAAATTTCGGTTTCTGACCTTGAAGCGAATTAATACCTATTTAATAATGAGGACAGGGTTTGAGAAAAATAAAAAGGGAGGTTTGCTGCTTTGCTAACAAAGCAGAAACACAGGGGACTCTGCCCAAAGGTTGTGACTCTCTTGAACTGGAGCAAAAAGGGGTTTTAAAGGAGTTTCCATTGTTAACCTGGGAGATACTCTGTTCCTTGGTGGCCAGCAGGCATTGCCCTCTGCAGTGGGTGAGTTCCAGGCTGCCAGCTAGGGGCTTTTCTCATCCTGCTTAACAAAGGGGGGTAAACTTCATCACAGATTTTTAGAACACAGTCCAAAGGGTGTAAGGCTTACTTGCTTTATTACCCATTTTTACGTCCAATATCCTTAAGTTTTTACCACAGAAATCAAACAACAAAATGCACAAAAACAAACAAACAAAAAACATATAGAACACAAAACAAAACACAAAGAAACAGAAACCTGGTGAAGATACAGAAAAACTGAGGAGCAATGAAATGTCTTGCTGAAGCTCCGGGGTAGGAGCTCCTGCATGCCCGGCTGCACCTTTCTACCCTTTCAGAGAAATTCCATACAGAACAGAACAGAGGACAGAACAATTCTTGTTACTGTCCTGGACAGGAGTACATGTGAGCCTCCCCAGGCCACCTCTCTGTAATCAGAAGACATCTCCCTTAACCAGATATCAGATGTTATAAAGGCACCACCTACCAATGGAGGCCTCCTCCACCAGGTGCTTGCTAATAGTTTTAGTGTGATGGTTCACTGCAGTGCTCCCTGGACCGAAGGCTCACTCCAAGGCTTTGGAACTTGGCTCTCCAGCCCTGAGCCCTGGAGGAAAGGCCAGCGTCAGAATTTCCAGCAGTCTGGTCTTGTGATCTGGTCACGTCATCTCGCTGGGGAACTCCAAAATGTTAGACCAGGATGCAAGAAAAGACCACTGACTCCAATTAAAATCAAATTAAGGCAAGCTTATTAGTTCAACCGGCTAGGCTGACTCTCCTTCTCAAAACGGCGGGAAAAAGACAGCATCCCCACCTTTCCTACACCCCAGCTTTATAGCCCAAAAAGTTACACAAAAAGGGAGTATCAGAAAACAGAACTTTGACAAGCATCACACTAACTGTAGTTAACATTTTTTATTTGCTGGCCCCAGCATCAGAAATTATGAGGACCATTAGAGCCTCAGAGAGGGTCGTTGTCTGGCCAGGGAAGGCCAATATTTATGAGGTGTCAGTAAGGTTTCAGAGAGGGCTGTGATCTGGTCAGTAAGACAGGCATGGGTGAGTTCAAGGCATGGGCAGGCATTCCAAGCAGGTTCAGAATTTGCAGTAATTTATAGTAAAGCAAAAATTATCTTTCCATGGCTTTAAGGAAAGATGGCTCCCAATATTAATGAAAGATCAGGTTGAGTGATCACCCCTGTCCCTTCCTTTTGGAAACTCCTCTACCACCTCCAAGGTTGTGAACTCCTGATCATTTTCCATTCCAGATAAGTATTCACAGAATTTCTAACTCTTATCCTCTAATTGTGTCTTACTTGGGGCAAAGGTAATGTCAAAGCACTGTTCTGGATGAGAGTGGGAAGATTATTGTATATCACATATTTGCATACACATTGGATTCATTTTCCAATTTTCCATTTGAAATACTGAATTCCTGACACTAACCCATACCCTACTAGACTCTGACTAATAATCCTAATATGATGGTGAAACACAACCCAAGCAGAATAGAAATACAAGCCGTTCAGAGGAGGCATGGTGTGTAGTTGGAATTGCCTTTTGCATTATATAGTATAGGAACTATAAATCTAGTCAATTTTTTGTTGAAATAATTCTACATGTGTTTTTAAAGTTAACAAATATGGGAATCCTGTCTCCCTTTCTCTGTAGCACACGTATTTTTATATGCACATAGAAAATCCTACCTGTATCACACGTACATACTGTGAGGTGGCTGAATTGGCAGATACAAATTGTGAGAAGAGATCACTACTCCTAAACGCTGTTTGAACTGAAAATTCAACCTATGGGTGAGCTTCCTAGTTCAATAACATTATACATAAATCCATGTTCAGTAAAATGAATATTTTTGCATCTGTGGATTATATATATATATATATCATGATGATTTTCGATTGGCATATACATGGCTACTTTTTTTTCTTTTTTTGGTTGTTCAAAACGTTACAAAGCTCTTGACATATCATATTTCATACATTAGATTCAAGTGGGTTATGAACTCCCATTTTTACCCCAAATAAAGATTGCAGAATCACTTTGGTTACATATCCACATTTTTACATAATGCCCTATTAGTTACTGTTGCATTCTGCTACCTTTCCTATACTCTATGATCCCCCCTCTTTTCCCCTCCCATCTTCTCTCTCTACCCCATCTACTGTAATATTTTTTCTCCTTGTTTATTTTCCCATTCCCTTCACAACCTGTTATATGTAATTTTGTATAACAATGAGGGTCTCCCTCCATTAACATGCAATTTCCCTTTTCTCTCCCTTTCCCTCCAACCTCATGTCTCTGTTAATGTAAATCTTTTCTTCCTGCTCTTCCTCCCTGCTCTGTTCTTAGTTGCTCTCATTATATCCAAGAAGACATTTGGTATTTGTTTTTTAGGGATTGGCTAGTTTCACTAAGCATAATCTGCTCTATTACCATCCATTTCCCTTAAAATTCCATGATTTTGTCATATTTTAGTGCTGCGTAATACTCCATGGTGTATAAATGCCACATTTTTGTTATACATTCATCTATTGAAGGGCATCTAGGTTGGGCCCACAGTGCAGCAATTGTGAATTGTACTGCTAAGAAAATCGATGTGGCAGTATCCCAGAGGTATACACTATTTTAAGGTCTTCAGGAAATAGTCCGAGAAGGGCAATAGCTGGGTCAAATTGTGGTTCCATTCCAAGCTTCCCAGGAATCTCCATACTGCTTTCCAAATTGGCCACACCAGTTTGCGGGAACAGCTCCCCTCATAGGCCTGGTTTGGTCCATCTTCTCTACATTAAGAAGAGAGAGGCTTACTCAGACACAACCCTTCATCCTGAACAGGTTGTTTGCCATAGAAGATGACTTTTGGTCTTTCAGGTCTTTCATAGCTGCCTACATCTTCTCCAGGGATCAAATATGCATGGACCTTTGAGGTTCTCAGTAGGTGGCAGATCCCCTACATTGCTGTATTGCAAGACGAACCCTGTCCCTTCTCTTTTGTAAAGTTAGATTGAGGGAACAGTGTATGGTTAGGGTTAATAACATGTTCAATTTGGGTTCGGAATCATTCTGATGGATGAATAATGGTATTGGGAACCTGTGATATTTATAAAACTATAGAGGTGAAATATAAGTATGAAAACAGAAATCTAGGTAAGATTTGTAGCCCAGAAGGGAATGAGGCCCTTGATTGGGATACTTAGCTTTTAATTATGTTCTGCACGGTTGTCTCAGATAAATTGATAATCAATGGCATAGGACCTTGTACCTTGGAAGATTGATTGTAGAAGAGAACATCCACTCAAATTGGGATAGTGGGAAGGATAAGGAAGAGAGTTGGTAGGTTTAGGAAGAAGAGTGAGTATAAAATTTGGATCAAATGTTCTTTAGCAATAGGGTTTCATTTATACAGTGAATGTAAATGTCAGCACATGCGAAGAGTCAGTCACAATGATGAACTGCGGAAAATATAGGAAAGAAGATATGAATAGAGACATTACAAAATCAGGCAATTGTAAAGTGAGTGATAGGTTTAGACATTTTCAACAGGATCGAGATTGAATACATAATTTTAGGAAGAAACAAATATGTAGTCACCAATAGAAATGACATTTGAAAGCATTAGGCAAACTGGAAATGGAAGTTTTTAGTAATCCATATTCAACTTCCATTTAGGATTTGGTACAATCATAAGTGTGACCTTTGCATTTTGTGCCCAGAAAATTATTGTGATAAAATATATATGTAGATCATGTGACATGAGTATTTTTTACACCATTTCTGTGAGCAATATTTGAAGACATATAAATTAGTATTGGGGGTACAAAGTGGTGTACCCTGTGTCTATGAATATAGAGATAATGCATGAATAGAACATACTGTAAATAAATAATATAACTGGTTACACTTTAAATAATGGATTGAATTGTTATCTGAAAATATATAAGAAATCATATATTGACATACAATCATTAATTCCAACCAGTTATATATCTAATTGTAATCATAGGGTTATTTTTTATCATGAAGTGTGTGTGAGTTTTGCTTCAAAAGTGATTATGGATCGAAAATAATGTGTTTGGAAAGAAGTCTCATGAAATTACCAATCAAGAAATATGGAGGAATCCATGTGTTCTGAAGCAGGAAGTGATTGAAAGTGAAACAAATGCCTATAAATTTGCTAAATTGTGGATGAAATATATATCCTGTCATGTGCATAAACTGATGAAATAGTATGTACCAGTGTTGAATAAAAATGAACGTCAAAATACACATCATGTACCATAGGAATCTACTTGCATTGATGTTAAACTGGGTCAGTTACTGTACAAATATTAGGATTCGCGTGCATCATTCACCGAAGTTAGTTTTCTTTTTTTTTTAAATTTTTATTTATTCTTGTTCAAAACATTACATAGTTCTTGATACATCATATTTGTCACTTTGATTCAAGTGGGTTATGAACTCCCATTTGTACCCCGTATACAGATTGCAGAATCACATCAGTTACACATGCATTGATTCACATATTGCCATACTAGTGTCTGTTGTATTCTGCTGCCTTACCTATCCTCTACTATCCCCCCTCCCCTCCCCTCTCCTACCATCTTCTCTCTCTACCCCCTCTACCTTAATAAATTTCTCCCCATGTATTATTTTTCCCTTTCTTCTCTCTTCCTCTTGTATGTAATTTTGTATAACCCTGAGGGTCTCCTTCCATTTCCATGCAATATCCCTTCTCTCTCCCTTTCCCTCCCACCTCTCATCCCTGTTTTAATGTTAATCTTCTTCTCATCCTCTTCATACCTATTCTGTTCTTAGTTAATCTCCATATATCAAAGAAGACATTTGGCATTTGTTTTTAAGGGATTGGGTAGCTTCATTTAGCATAATCTGCTCTAGCGCCATCCATTTCCCTGCAAATCTATGACTTTTGTCATTTTTTAATGCAGAGTAATACTCCATTCTGTATAAATGCCACATATTTTTAATCCATTCATCTATCGAAGGGCATATAGGTTGGTTTCACAGTCTTGCTATTGTGAATTGTGCTGCTATGTACATCGATGTAGCAGTGTCCCTGCAGCATGCTCTTTTTAGGTCTTTAGGGAATTGACCGAGAAGGGGAATAGCTGGGTCAAATGGTGGTTTCATTCCCAGCTTTCCAAGAAATCTCCATACTGCTTTCCAAATTGGATGCACCAATTTGCAGTCCCACCAGCAATGTACAAGTGTACCTGTTTCCCCACATTCTCACTAACACTTGTTGTTTGACTTCATAATGGCTGCCAATCTTACTGGAGTGAGATGGTATCTTAGGGTGGTTTTGATTCACCTTTCTCTGACTACTGGAGATGGTGAGCATTTTTTCATGTACTTGTTGATTATATGTCCTCCTCTGAGATGTCTGTTGAGGTCCTCGGCCCATTTGTTGATTGGTTATTTGTTATCTTATTGTTTAATTTTTTGAGTTCTTTGTATACTCTGGATATTAGGGCTCTATCTGAAGTGTGAGGAGTAAAGATTTGTTCCCAGAATTTAGGCTCCCTATTTACCTCTCTTATTGTTTCTTTTGCTGAGAAACAACTTTTTACTTTGAGTAAGTCCCATGTGTTGATTCTAGTTATTAACTCTTGTGCTATGGATGTCCTATTGAGGAATTTGAAGCCCGACCCCACAGTATGTAGATCGTAGCCAACTTTTTCTTCTATCAGACGCCATGTCTCTGATTTGATATCAAGGTCCTTGATCCATTTTGAGTGAACTTTTGTGCATGCAAGAGAAAGGGATTCAGTTTCATTTTGTTACATATGGATTTCCAGTTTTCCCAGAACCATTTGTTGAAGATGCTATCCTTCCTCCATTGATGCTTTTAGCTCCTTTATCAAATAGAAGATTGTTGTAGCATTGTGGATTAATCTCTGTGTCCTCCATTCTGTACCTTTGGTCCACCCGCCTGTTTTGGTACCAGTACCATGCTGTCATTGTTACTATTGCTCTGAAATTTAGTTTGAAATCTGGTATCGCTATACCGCCTGATTCACACTTCCTGGTTAGAATTGCTTTTGATATTCTGGATATTTTATTTTTCCAAATGAATTTCATGATTGCTTTCTCTATTTCTACAAAAAATGCCGTTAGGATTTTGATTGGCATTGCATTAAACCTATAGAGAACTTTTGGGAATATCACCATTTTGATCATGTTAGTTCTCCCTATCCATGAACAGTGTATATTTTTCCATCTTCTAAGATCTTATTATACTTCTCTTTTTAGGGTTCTGTAGTTTGCATTGTATAAATCTTTCACCTCTTTTGTTAGGTTGATTCCCAAGGATTTTATTTTTATTTTTTGAGGATATTGTGAATGGAGTTTTTTTTTTTTTCTCATTTCCGTTTCAGAAGTTTTGTCACTGATATACAGAAATGCCTTTGACTTATGAATGTTGATTTTATATCCTGCCACATTGCTGAAATCATTTCTTAGTTCTAGTAGTTTTTTTTTTTTTTTTGTAGACCCTTTTGGGTCTTCTATATATAGAATTATGTCAGCTGCAAGTAGTGATAATTTAAGTTATTCTTTTCCTATTTTCATGCCTTTAATTTCTTTCATCTGTCTAATTGCTCTGGCCAGTGTTTCGAGAACAATATTGAATAGAAGTGGTGGTAGAGGACATCTCTGTCTTGTTCCAGATTTTAGAGGGAATGCTTCAATTTTTCTCCATTCAGAATAATGCTAGCCTGAGGCTTAACATAGATAGCTTTTACAATGTCGAGGTAAGTTCCTGTTATCTCTAATTTTTCTAATGTTTTGAACATAAAGGGATGCTAAGGGTCTATTGTTCTTATTTATTTTTCGCAGAACCAAGCTTTAGTTTTGTAATTTTTTCAATAGTTTCTTTTGTTTCAATTTTGTTGTTTTCCGCTCTGATTTTAGTTATTTCTTGCCTTCTGCTACATTTGCTGTTGTTTTGCTCTTCCTTTTCTAGGGCTTTGAGATGAATTGTGAGCTCATTTATTTGTTGTTCTTTCCTATTTTTGAGGAATGACGTCAAGGTGGTGAATTTCCCTCTTAAAACTCCTTTCATTGTGTCCCATAGTTTCTGATATGTTGTGTCTGTATTTTCATTTATCTCGAAGAATTTTTTGATTTTCTCATTTATGTCTTCTGTAACACATTAATCATTCAGTAAAATGTTGTTCATTTTCAATGTGATGTAGGATTTTTCCTTTCTTCTTTTTCATTGGTTTCCAGTTTCATTCCATTATAATCAGATAAAATTCATGGTATTATGTCCACCACTTTATATTTATTGAGGGTTGCTCTATGGCATAATATATGGTCTATTTTTGAGAAGGATCCATGTGCTGCTTAAAAAAAAAAGTATATCCACTTGATGATGGTTGATATATTTTATATATGTCAGTTAAGTCTAGGTTATTGATTGTGATATTGAGCTCTATAGTTTCTTTATTCAACTTTTATTTGGAGGATCTGTCCAATGGTGAGAGAGGTGTGTTGAAGTGACCCATAATTATTGTGTTGTGGTCTATTTGATTCTTGAACTTGAGGAGAATTTGTTTTATGAACGTTGCAGCACCATTTAATGGTGCGTAAATATTGATAATTTTTATGTCTTGTTGGTGAATGGTTCCTTTTAACAGTATATAATTTCCTTCATTATCCCTTTTGATTAAATTAGTCATGAAGTCGATTTAATTCGATTTGAGGATGGCCACCCCTGCTTGCTTATGAGGACCGTGTGCATGGTATATTTTTTCCCAACCTTTCACCTTCAGCCTGTGTATGTCTTTTCCATTCAGATATGTCTCCTGGAGGCAACATATTGTTGGATTTGTTTTTTGAATCCAAGTTACAAGCCTATGTTGCTTTATTGGAGAGTTTAAGCCATTAGTGTTTAGAGCTACTATTGACATATGGTTTCTACTGCCATCCATGTTTGAATATTTATCGTTTTTTTTAAATTTACTTTGTTTCTCCATGATTAGCTTTTCCCCCGCCCTCTGTCATTACTGAGGCACTTCCCACTGATGGTTTTGGTTGTTGTTTTTCATTTCTTCCTCGTGTAGTGTTTTGCTCAAGACACTTTGCAATGGTGGTTTTCTTGCTGCAAATTCTTTTAGCTTTTCTTTATCATGAAAGATTTTTATTTCATTGTCGTACCTGAAGCTGAATTTTGCTGGATACAGAATTCTTGTTTGGCATCCATTGTCTTTCAATGTTTGAAATACGTTGTTTCAGGATCCTCTCACTTTCAGTGTCTGTGATGAAAAATAGGTTGTTAACCATATTGGTTTACCCCTGAATGTAATCTTCCTCCTTTCTCTTGAAGCTTTTAATGTTTTCTCTTTGTTCTGTATATTGGATATCTTCATAACAATGTGTCTTGGCGTTGGTCTACTGTGATTTTGTGTGCTCTGTGTCCTGTAAGCATCTTCAATTTGTATATCCGTTTCCTTTTTTATTTCTGGAAAATTTTCTGTAATTATTTCATTCAACAGGTTACTCATTCCCATGGTTTGAATCTCTGTACCTTCCTCTATCCAGATGACTCATAAGTTTGGTTTTTTTATGTTATCCCATATCTCTTGGATGTTTTCCTCGTGATTTTTTACCAGCCTTTCTGTGTTGGCTAGACTCTTTTCAAGATGATATATTTTGTCTTCATTATGTGACATTCTGTCTTCTACTTGCTCTACTCTGTTAGTGATACTCTCAATTGAGTTTTTAATTTGGTTTATCGTTTTCTTCATTTCTAGAATTATTCTTTGAATTTTTATAATCTCTATCTCTTGATAAAGAAGATTAACTTCTTCTTTTATCTGTTTATGTAATTCATTTTCAATGTGTTCTTTCACTGTATTTATTTGCTCTCTCGTATCCTCTTTAAGGTTTCATTCCATCTGTCTAAGGTATTCCTTGAGTTTTTTATATGACCATTTTTCTGATGATTCTAGGTCCTCCTGAATATTTAGGTTATCCTTCATTGTTTGTACTCCTTTTCTTTCTTGCTTTTTTATGCTGCTCATGTTACTTCTTGTTTGTTTGAGTGCTGAGTTACTGCTTATTCTTATAAATTTATTTGAAGCTTGGGAGGAAAGATATTAGAAGGGATGGGAAGAAGTCACTAAAGAGAATGAGAATAGGCAGGTAGAATTCAAGGATGAGGGAATAAGAAAATTGAAAAGAAATGAAAAGACAAAAGAAAAAAATAGAAAATAAAGAAAGAAATAATTTTTTTAAAATAATAATGATAATTAAAAATGAAAATTAAAATTTAAAATAATAATAATAATAGTAAAATTTAAAAAATAAAAACATTAAAATAAGTTAAAGAACAACAACAAAAAATGAAAATGAAAGAAAAAAAGTAAAAATAAAATAATAATAATAATAATACATGCAGTCATAGAGTTCAATTAACTTCTCTTCCAGTAGGTGGAGCTGTGCTCACTGGGCCAAGCTTCTCCTCTCAATAGGTGGGAACCAATCACTGTGCAGCAGCTCTTCCTCCCAGACTGGGCGGGTCTCCAATCCTGAGTGCCTAGGACCTTCTCTAGTGTTTCCTCAAGCCAGGCTCCGCTCAACTGTGACACTCACCACAATACTTGCTACACGTCAGGTCTCTGTTCCTGGTAGTCCTGTTTTCATCAACGCCTGCCACTCTCTCCCTGTTTGCCTCCCTCAGACCCTAAGTTTGTAGAGCTTGGGGCTGGGAACCCCGAGCGAATTTGCTTGCTCTCTGGTATCCATGCCCACATTAGCTGGTGTAAGAGACCTCAGTTGTCAGCACTGGTGGGAGCGGTAGCCGGGAATTCCATGCCACGAGTCCCACAGCACACATGATTTCCTCGGTCTGGCCATCTTTCTCACGGGAGACCTGGGAGGGCCCCTTAAAGGAGAGCTGGAAGGGGCCCTTAATGTTTCCCCGCTGTGTGGAGAGAGATGCATAGGGAATTACACACCTGTCGTACTGGTTTCAATGAAGTTATCTCCTCTGCCCATGACGTCAGTTCTCTTCCATGGTGGTATCCCATGCAAATGGTGACCGTTCATTCCTTTTGCCAGGTGACCAATGCAACGGATGGGTCCTGACTGTGTCTCCGAAGCCCCATTTCAATTCAGTGGCCTTTTACCTCTGTAAATTCAGAAGGGCCGACCAGTTATTTCAGAGGGAATGTTAGTTCTGAGACACAAGAAGCAGGCAAATCTGAGCTTCTATGCAGCTGATCCGGGCTCTGTGTGTTTTCTGAGGGGCCCAGACTGTTCGCACCAGATCCATGTCAGGTCAGCATTGCCTAGTGATTCTGAACAAACAGCATTTAGACAGTTTATGACTCCCTATGCCTGCGCAGCTTAAGAGGTCAGAGACTTGATTTCTCCATGTTCGCCACCATGTTGGATCTCCTATATTGCTACTTTTTAATGTCTGTGCGTGTGCGTGCATATATATATATATATATATATATATATATATATATATATATACTCTCCAGATTTTTCAAAATATGAAATATATGTGTCTTATTATACGCTCCCTAAATTCATTCATATTCATATATGTGGATTTATAACAAACTTTCCACAAGATTATACTCAGAAATAATCATCCACCTGAAATATATATTTCTTTCCTAGTACTGAAAAGTAACTTCATAGAATGGTAAATACAAACTCTAATATTTCTACAGATACTTACCTAGTGTAACATCAATGCAAGTAGATTCCTAGGGGACATGATGTGTATTTTGACGTTCATTTCTATTCAACACTGGTACATTACTATGTCTTCAGTTTATGCACATCATAGGATATATATTTCATCCACAAGTTAGAAAACTTATAGGCATTTGTTTAATGATCAGTCACTTCCTGCTTCAGAACACATGTATTCCTCCATGTTTCTTGACTGGTCTTTTCATAAGACTTTTTCCAATCACAATATTTTCATTTTTCATTATCTCTTATGAAGCAAAACTCAAACACCCTTCATGAGAAACCATAATCCTAAAATTACCATTAGATGTATAACTGGTTGGAATGAATGATTATATATCAATATAAGATTTCTTATATATTTTTAGATATCAATTCAATTCATTATTTAAAGTGGAACCAGTTAAATTATTTATTCACATAATGGTCTATTCATGCATTATCTCTATATTCATAGACACAGGGTACACCTCTGTGTACCCCTAACACTAATGTATATGTCTTCAAAATATTGCTCCCAGAAATGGTGGAAGAAATACTCATGTCACCTGATCCACATATATATTTTATCACAGTAAAATTCTGAACAAAAAATGTAAAGGTCACACTTATGATTGTACCGAAGTCTAAAAGGAAAGTGAACATGGATAACTAAAAACATCCATGTGAAGGTTGCCTAATGCTCTCAAATGTCAATCCTATTGGTGACAACATATTTGTTTCTTCCAATGATTATATATTCAAACTAAACCCTGTTGAAAATGTCTAATCCTATAACTCACTTTATACTTTGCCTGATTTCATAATGTCTCTATTGATACCTGCTTTCCTACTTATTTTCCCCAGTTCATCGTTGTGACTGACTCTTCACATGTGCTGAAATTTTCATTCATTCTCTAACAGAAACCCTATTGCTAAAGAACTTTTGGTCCAAATCCTATACTCACTCTTCTTCCTAAACCTACCGACTATCTTCCTAATCCTACCGACTATCCATTTTGACTGGATGTTCTCTTCTACATTAAATCTACCAAGGTACAAGGTCCTGTGCTTCAAATCATACCTAGATTTCTGTTTCCATACTGATATTTTACCTCTATATTCTTGTAATTATCGCATTTTCTCAATACCATTATTCATCGCCCAGAATGATTCCTAACCCAAATTGAACCTGTTATTAACCCTAAACATACACTGTTCCCTAAATCTCATTTTACAGAAGAGCAGCAACAGAGTTGTTCTTAAAATACAGGGAATTAGTGGACCTTCCACCTGCTGAAAACCTCAAAGGTCCATGCAGAAATGATACCTGGAGAAGTTGTAGGGAGGTATGAAAGACCTGAGAGAGCAAAAGTCCTATTCCAAGTCAAACAACCTGGTCAGGATAAAGGGATGTGTCCGAATCAGCATCTCTCTACTTATTTTAGAGAAGATGGACTAAACCAGACCTGTGTGGAGAGCTGTTCCCAGGTGTCTATGGTTGATATACCATTCTAACTTGTGAAAGTGTTCCAGGAAGTAGGAGCAGCCTCCATCTCATGGGACCCTTGGAAGCAAGTGTTAGGACAAAGTGGTTGCCAAGGCAGTGGCCTCATTCAGTTCCAAAGAAAGTGACATACCTCATTTCCTTGGTGATGGAACACTCTAAACTTGCTATCCAAGAACCAAGACACCGAGAGGCAATCCCAGTCCATGTCCCTGTGGGCTCACTTGATTGGATTTTCCAAGGACAGAGTCAGTCTTTCTTGGTACCTCCTGATGTGAGTATAGCCAAATACCAGGAGAGCTCTGAAGAGATACTTTTCCTGCGAAAGCAGGTAGTAGCTGGCCACTTTTTCCTGACAACTTCACAGAGTTGGTCAAGGAAACCAGATCTGATAGAGGACACGCCATTTTGGAGGAACATAATATGGCCCACCAGTCAGAGTTAACTCCGGAGAGTCACAGACCTACTTGAGGGAAGGAGGTGCATTTGTGAGTGTGGGTTTGTTGTTTTGTCTCATGTTCAGAGAATAGGTACGAAAGGCGGTTTGTTTGATTTGAAGTGAACTGTTTCTAGTAAGTCGTTTGACAAGATGAGTGTTTCTATGTCTGTGTATCCCACTGTGTCCGCGGTTGTAGACATGAGAAAAGAGAATGCAACAATGGATGTGTCCTGTCTAGTAGAAAGCTTCCCATTATGCATCCTGCCTAATTTATGAATAGAGTGCGGCTTGCCTTATGGATGGGCAATACCTACTACCTTCCTAAGTCTCTGTTTTCTTCTGAATTCTGGCCACTCTCCAGAATAGGCTCATGGTTTTGTGTCCAAGATATGTAACAACTCCAAGGTCTGTGACATGGCCATGTACAGGATAGCTGAAGGGAATGGCCAGCATCTCAGAAAACTCAGATATCAATGTGACCAGGAAAGTCTCAGTGGATATACCCTGCTTTTGGCCTTTTGCTTACCTATTGTTCTGTTGCCCTGAATATCAGGAAGGTCATTGCCTCAGGCCACCCCTTTGTGAAGCCTGAAGAAAACAGTTTTCAAATGGAAATGAATGGGCATCACTTGTGGCTCTTTCTTAATTGCTTTGGAAAGGGATGTGTCTGAATTAGCCTCTTGGCCTTGTATGTGGCTGTGACTTTGATTCTCAGCAGCTGATGGATCTAAAGAATGATCCCATGTGTGCATCCAAAACCATAATTGCCAAAAGATCAGTCATTGTGGATGAAGTCTCTCGTCTTCCTCTGTTAGGTTCCTGACTTCCATCAAGTGAGAATTGGTATTCCTTGGGTCAAATGAGTTCTTCAAATGACTGCAGAGGTGCTTAGGTTTTTGCATGACTCCAAATCACATAAAGAATCTATAATTGAAAGTCAGTAGGCCACAAATTGGAGAAACAGAGCAGTATTAACGGGAGGCTTATTTGATCACTCCTGGTTCACAGGAAGGGTGTCCAGGCCAACATGACTTTAGGCAAATGAGGGGCAAGGGAGTTTATTTGGACACTGTCTTTGGGTGAGCCATTCATGGAGACCTTCAGCCAGAGGTTACGATGAGTGACTATATGGAAGAAGATGAGGACCTTGTTTGAGTGTTTTGGTTTTAATTGTGGTCATTTGTGTGGTGGTTGTAAGAAATATCTTGGTCCACCTGGGCTTGAACTCTGGTTGGATTCCCCTTAGAGACTGCGTTCTGGAACTGAACTCAGAGAAGTATTGCCATGAATTGTGTTGGGATATTAGGAGGCCACGCATGAGAGTCGCCCTTGGAAACTGAGATCTAGGCCCAGGGTGGCTTTCCACAGAGCACTGAGAATCTCAGCCAGGATAACACATGATTTTATTCTGAAAGACTTGGCAGCCATAGTTGAGTGTCAAAACACACATGGACCTCACATTGTAGACCTCAATTTACCTGGCTTCATGTGACCTTTTGGCCACTCTTTGGGAAGCCTTGCCTGTGAGAGTTCTCCAGAGCTTTCATTGAAAATGAGCTTCCTCATTATTTAATGGTTTCTGAATGAATTGAAACCCACAGTGCCTCCAACTTCATTCTTAACAATGGCTAGATGAATACCATGTAGTTATTAAAATTTCCATGACCAGGTGGCACTGGAGAACCTTTGAATGTCCTGTTGCTGATCATGAGTATACCAGACAGTGCCTTGATTGACTGGATTTCATGAAAATGTTGTAGAAAAAGATGCCAGTACGTTTGAGTCTGCTGAGTAGTGGGCCTAGAGCACTGGTGGGCAGGTGTGTGAAAAAATATCAGTAGTAGGGCCATGAGGATCTACCATTGGATTCCAAATGGCTTGTGACTGACATGGTGCAGCCAGCAGATCCTTATTTGTAAAGTCATCTTTTTATATGGAGAGGTTTCAGGGCAATGTTCAGAATAAGGGTCATATGGACAAGGGGGCAATGGGGCAAGCTATGAGGGATAGAAGCCTGGTTGGTGCGTTCTCCTGCACACCCTGACCCACCACACGTGACATAACTCCCTCCAGCACTGTGTCTCAGTTGGGCTCCTTGTATTTTATGAAGCAAATACTAAACTCTCAGTGCAGCAGGAAAAACACCACAAAAAGTGGAGGAGGACAAAATGGCTTCACAGTTCACATGGGGAGACATTTAGTCACCAGTGGTCACTGTTTACCAACAAAGAGAGGATTCAGGCCTCCTGCTTCATGTTAATTGGAAAATAAGAACCCATGTCCTTCAGGTCAAAGTGATGGAGACCCACCTTTGATGTTCTCACTACAAAAGAAGATAAAGCTCCTGAAAACAACCTAAATTTCAAGTGCCCAACCTCAGAGTGAGATTCTCAAAAAGTCCTTAGGCCAGAAGAGCTCCATGTTTGTGGAGTGTTTACCCTGTCCCTTACTTTTAGAAAGTCCTCTACCTCCACCAAAGATGTGAAATCTGGAGCATTTTCCATTCCAGATAGGTATTCACAGATTTTCTAACTCTTCTCCTATAATTGTGTCTTACTTGAGGCGAAAGTAATGTTAAAGCATTGTTCTGGATGAGAGTGGGAAGATTTTTGTGTAGCATATATTTGCATACACATTGGATTCAATTTCCTATTTTCTATTCGAAATACTGAATCCCTGACACTAACACATACCCTATCAGACTCTGAATACTATTTCTAATAGGATGGAGAAAAATAACCCAAACAGAATAGAAATACAAGCAGTTCAGAGGAGTCATGGTGTATATTTGGACTTGCCTTTTGCATGATATAGAGTAGGAGTTAAATCTAGTCAATTTTTTGTTGAAATAGTTCTCCATGTGTTTTTAAAGTTAACAAATTGTGAATTCCCGTCTCCCTTTCTCTGTAGCCCATTCAGCACATATATTTTTATATGGATATATAGAATCATACCTGGTACCACACATACATTCTTGTGAGGTGGATGAGTTGGCAGATACAAATTGTGAGAAGAGATCACTCCTACTAAACCGTGTTGGAACTGAATATTCAACCAAAGGGTGAGGTTCCATGTTCAGTAAAATGAATATTTTTGGATCTGTGGATGATATATATTTTATGATGAATTTTGATTGACATATATGTTGCTATTTTTTTTCTGTGTGTGTGTGTGTTTTGTGTCACTCACCTGTTCTGTAAAACAACTTCAGAGAGAGAGGTTAAAAATTCATGCAAAGCTCTGATGGAGGTATCTAATATCTTAGTTTTGGTTTATTGCTTCTTCTAATTGGGTCATTTGTTGTGTCCCATGGACGAGGGCAGTGGTTCCTGTGCCCACCCCTACATTAACTCCTATTCCGAATAGGATGGCTAAAGTGAGGGATATATGTTCCCAGTTGAAACGGGTTGTATGCCCCCCTATTTGATCTTCAAATGAACCTGCATCATGATAGAGCACTCTGGGAAACATCTGCACCATTACACAATTAATCACATCTGTTGACCATTTCATGAAAACATAAACAATGTTTAATTATATACAATTATGCTGTTGTAGGGACGGACAAGGCAAGGCACCTAAGATAGCAAAGAAGACAGCGAAACCGTCCTATTTGGTTGCAACCATATTCAGAGGGCATTGCTTCTGTTGTAATCAATTATTCTCCTGAAACTCAAGTATAGGTAGTTTCAGAATTTTGTACCCAACATGTAAGGGAAGGGGCTCAGAAGTTCACAGTCTGCAGAAGTTCAAAAAAGCCGTTGTTGTTTCTGTTTTTTCCTCGGTTCTGGGCAAGTTAACTTTTCAAGGACACCTGGGAGGGAAAGAGCTTTTTCTTACCTTTCTTATTTTTCGCCCCTGACAGCTGTTACCATGGAGCCCTGATGGTAACTTCTTTATCTTAGAAATATAGCCATTTCTGTAAAGCCCCAGCTCACGGCCAGAGGCCTTGTTCATATATTTTGTGGAAAACAAGTAATGGGGTGTCTAGCATAGAAGTGCTTATTTTTTTAGCCAGTGGCCAAGTAGAACAAGGCAACACTAAAAGAGGAAGTTTATCTACATTGAACTCTTTTATAGGGACTCTTTTGCTGAAAGTCCTAAAGTCAGCCATGGTGAAGACTTCTGTAGAAAGTCAGTTAAGAATTTTCTGTAGGCCTGGTACAGAAGGGGAAGACAGGGAAGGTGGGGCTGACAGCAGCTCCGAGGATCTGAGAATAAGGAAGGAGAGATGTAAAAGAATAATGGGAAAGGGGTTTGGTATTTTCCTAGTAACAAAAACTTGAGCTGCAGAACAGGTAGAGCAGAGGGGAAGACAAGAGTGAGGATCCCAAAATGCATGTGAGGGACTTTAAATTTTTAGTAAACTGTTTTCAGTGATGACAAAGCAACTTTAAAGGCCATTTTCATTACATCTTTGATAGGAGTCTGAGGGCTCTCCTCTGCTAGTTTCAGCTTTGTGTTAGCTGGTAAGAGGACCTGGTGGGACCCGGTGCGGGCACGGACAGGAGAAGAGAGGAGTGAGTTGGTGGATGAGAACCTGAGTACCTGCTAACTCAGCAAGGGGGCGATGGTCTGAGAACCGGGAGAGGTTTGGGTTTTTGATCTAATAATTGGAGGGGAGAAATCAGGTTGCTGAGGTGAGAGTGACAGCAGAGACTCTGGAGCACAAGGCTGAAGGTGAGGATCTATTGGATAAGCATAGTTCAGGATATGAGTGAAGGATGGAAAAGGCCTGCCCATAGGGGAATCTCCTTTCACCCTTTTGAGCACTTGCAGAAGTTAAAAATGTCACACAGGGCTGGGGATGTGGCTCAATTGTAGCACGCTCGCTTGGCATGCGTGCGGCCCGGGTTTGATCCTCAGCACCACATACAAACAAAGATGTCGTGTCCGCCAAAAACTAAAAAATAAATATTAAAAATTCTCTCTGTCTCTCTGTCTCTCACCTCTCTCTTTAAAAAAAAATGGTCACGCAGAATTTGAGGATCTAGAGACCCCTCTGGGGGCCATCGGTTTTGGTTATCTAATTGGTAATATGGCCAATGCTGTGTACTGAATTTGATGAGGAGTTTGTGTTCCATCAGGCAGCCCCTGTATGCTCACATCCCCATGACATACAGAAAAAGTCGGCCAGGCATTCTGGAATTACTAAAAAGGAGTGATGGATTTTTCCTTTCCCCAGGTCCATGATCCTCTTAGTTGTACAAGTCCGATATTTACTGCCATTAGCCCCTTGAACTAGAGACCTTTTATTTGATAGAGGGCCCAATGGGGCCTTAAGCGCTGAGTTTATTGCCCCTGTATCCCCTTCAAAGTTTACTGGGGTCTCCTCCACTTCAAAAGATACGCTGAGCTCAGGGAGGGGATCTGAGCCCCGACTTTCGTAGTCATGCTGAAGAGTCAGAATGGCTGGCTGGCTTGGCTGCCTCTTTCTAGGGCACTCTTGAACCCAGTGTCCTCTTTCTTTACAGTAGGCACATTGATCTGAGGTCAGGGGTGGCCTCTGGCGTGGGACCAGGTATCCCTTCCTGTCTCCCTGTTTCTTAATTTCTGGCCCTTTTGTTGTTGTGACCGGGACCTTAGTCAACTCCTTAGTCTGTCTTTTGTTTCTTTTATCGTCCTTTTGCTCCCTTCTCTTCCTCAGTTTCTCTCTTATAGTATACTTTCTCGGCTTCTCTGACTAAATCTCTCAAAGTCATATCTTGTAATCCATCTAAGCATTGTAACTTTCTTTAAATATCCAAGGCAGCATGCCCAATAAAGGCCATTGTGACAGATGCCTTTTGATCCTCTGCATGAGGAACGAAAGGAGTATATCTCCTATATGCCTCCGTAATTCTCTCTAGAAACATAGAGGAAGATTCATCAGGCCCGCAGGCGTGGTAGCCACGTCACCCCAAATGGAGTAGGGAAATAGCAGTGCCGCTGCCCGTGCCCGGATAAGGCCCAGTCACCAGCTGGTGTGGTAGTCACGTCACCCAAATTGTAGTAGGGGCCAAGCAGGCCTCCGCCCACGCCCGCAACAAAAGCAGACCTGTGACTGACCTGCGGAACAGGCACAGCGGCCTGCCACCATGGTAGACATGACACCCCAATTGGAGTAGTGGCAGAGCAGATCTTTCTCCCGCGCCCAGTACAAGCACAACGGCCAACCGGCGTGGTAGTCACGTCAACCCAATTGGAGTAGGGGCAGAGCAGAGCCTTTGCCCGCACCCAGAACAGGCCCAGCGATCTGCCAGCATGGTAGTCACGACACCCCAATGGCAGTAGGGCCAGAGCAGAGCCACCACCCGCTCCCGCAAGGTAGGCAGACCTGCAACCGACAGGCGGAACAGGCCCAGCGGCCTGCAAGCGCAGCAGACACGTCAACCCATTTGGTTCTTTGAAAAAATAAAAAAAATCGACAGAACATTAGCCATGCTAACAAAGACAAGAAGAGAGAGAACTCAAATTACTAGCATATGGGATGAAAAAGACAACATCATAACAGATATTTCAGATATACAGAAGATAATCCGAAATTATTTTGAATCTTTGTACTCTAATAAAATAGAAGACGGTGAAGGCATCGATAAATTTCTTAAGTCATATGATCTGCCCAGATTGATTCAGGAGGATATAGACAACCTAAACAGACCAATATCAATTGAGGAAATAGAAAAAAACATCAAAACACTACCAAGTAAGAAAAGCCCAGGACCTGATGGGTATATAGCAGAGTTTTACAAAACATTTAAAGAGGAACTAATACCAATACTTTTCAAGTTATTTCAGGAAATTGAAAAAGAGGGAATTCTTCCGAATTCATTCTATGAGGTCAACATCACTCTGATTCCTACACCAGACAAAGACACTTCAAAGAAAGAAAACTACAGACCAATATCTCTAATGAACCTAGAGGCAAAAATCCTCAATTAAATTCTGGCAAATCAGATACAAAAGCATATCAAAAAAATTGTGCACCATGATCAAGTAGGATTCATCCGTGGGATGCAAGGCTGGTTTAATATACGGAAATCAATAAATGTTATTCATCACATCAATACACTTAAAAATAAGAACCATATAATCATCTCGATAGATGCAGAAAATGCATTCGACAAAGTACAGCATTCCTTTATGTTCAAAACTATAGAAAAACTAGGGATAACAGGAACATACCTCAATATTTTAAAAGCAATCTATGCTAAGTCTCAGGCTAGCATCATTCTGAATGGAGAAAAATTGAAGGCATTCCCCCTAAAATATGGAACAAGACAGGGATGCCCTCTTTCACCACTTCTGTTCAACATAGTTCTCGAAACACTGGCCAGAGCAATTAGACAGACAAAAGAAATTAAAGGCATATAAATAGGAAAAGAAGAACTTATATTATCACTATTGCAGATGACATGATTCTATACCTAGCAGACCCAAAAGGGTCTACAAAGAAACTAATAGAGCTAATAAATGAATTCAGCAAAGTGGCAGGATATAAAATCAACACTCATAAATCAAAGACATTCCTGAATATCAGTGACAAATCCTCTGAAACGGAAATGAGGACAACCACTCCATTCACAATATACTAAAAAAAAAAAAATAATTGGGAATCAACCTAACAAAAGAGGTGCAAGTTTTATACAAGGAAAACTACAGAATCCTAAAGAGAAAAATAGAGGAAGATCTTAGAAGATGTAAAAATGTACCCTGTTCATAGATAGACAGAACTAACATCATCAAAATGGCGATATTACCAAAAGTTCTCTATATGTGTAATGCAATGCAATTCAAAATCCCAACGGCATTTCTTGTAGAAATAGAGAAAGCAATTATGAAATTCATACGGAAAAATAAAAGACCCAGAATAGCAAAAACAACACTAAGCAGGAAGTGAGAATCAGGCCGTATAGCGATACCAGACTTCAAACTATACTACAGAACAATAGTAAAAAAAATAGCATGGTACTGGTACCAAAACAGGTGGGTGGACCAATGGTAAAGAATAAAGGACACAGAAACCAATCCAAAAAAATACAACTCTCTTATATTTGATAAAGGGGCTAAAAGCATGCAATGGATGAATGATAGCATCTTCAACAAATGGTTCTGGGAAAACTGGAAATCCATATGTAACAAAAAGAAACTGAATCCCTTTCTCTTGCCATGCACAAAAGTTAAATCAAAATGGAACAAGGAGCTTGATATCAAATCAAGACATGGTGTTTGATAGAAGACAAAGTTGTCTACGATCTACATACTATGGGGTGGCCGCCAAATTCCTCAATAGGACACCCATAGCACAAGCGTTAATAACTAGAATCAACACATGGGACTTACTCAAACTAAAAAGTTTTTTTCTCAGCAGAAGAAACAGTAAGAGGGGTAAATAGGGAGCCTACATCCTTGGAACAAATCTTTTTCCTCACACTTCAGATAGAGCACTAATATCCAGAGTATACAAAGAACTCAAAAAATTAGTCAATAAGATAAGAAATAACCCAATCAACAAATGGGCCAAGAACCTGAACAGACACTTCTCAGAGGAGGACATACAATCAATCAACAAGTACATGAAAAAATGCTCACCATCTCCAGCAGTCAGAGAAATGTGAATCAAAACCACCCTAAGATACCATCTCACTCCAGTAAGTTTGGCAGCCATTATGAAGTCAAACAACAACAAGTGCTGGCGAGGATCTGGGGAAACAGGTACACTTGTACATTGCTGGTGGGACTGCAAATTGGTGCAGCCAAATGGGAAAGCAGTATGGAGATTTCTTGGAAAGCTGGGAACGGAACCACCATTTGACCCAGTTATTCCCCTTCTCGGTCTAAAACCTAAAGACCTAAAAAGAGCATGCTACAGGGACACTGCTACATCGATGTTCATAGCAGCACAATTCACAATAGCAAGACTGAGGAACCAACCTAGATGCCCTTCAATAGAAGAATGAATAAAAAAATGTGGCATTTATACACAATGGAGTATTACTGTGCATTAAAAAATGACAAAATCATAGAATTTGCAGGGACATGGATGGCATTAGAACAGATTATGCTAAGTGAAGCTAGCCAATCCCTAAAAAAACAAATGCCAAATGTCTTCTTTGATATAAGGAGAGTAACTAAGAACAGAGTAGGGACGAGGAGCATGAGAAGAAGATTAACATTAAACAGGGATGAGAGGTGGAAGGGAAAGGGAGAGAGAATGGAAACTGCATGGAAATGGAAGGAGAACCTCAGGGTTATACAAAATTACATACAAGAGGAAGTGAGGGGAAAGGGAAAAATAATACAAGGGGGAGAAATTTATTACTGTAGAGGGTGTAGAGAGAGAAGAGAGGAGGAGAGGGGACGGGAGGGGGGATAGTAGAGGATAGGAAAGGCAGCAGAATACAACAGACACTAGTATGGCAATATATGAATCAATGGATGTGTAACTGATGTGATTCTGCAATCTGTATACGGGGCAAAAATGGGAGTTCATAACCCACATAAATCAAAGTGTGAAATATTATTTATCAAGAACTATGTAATGTTTTGAGCAACCATATATAAAAATTAAAAAAAAAGACAACTAAATTCGGTGAATAATGCACGAGAATCCTAATATTTCTACAGTAACTGACCCAGTTTAAAATCAATGCCAGTAGATTCCTATGGGACATGATGTGTATTTTGACGTTCATTTTTATTCAACAATGGTACATTACTATTTCATGAGTTTATGCACATCATAGGATATATATTTCATCCACAAATTAGCAAATTTATAGGCATTTGATTCAATTTCAATCGCTTCCTGCTTTACAACATGTGCATTCCTCCAGGTTTCCTGACTGGTCTATTCATGAGACTTCTTTCCAAACATATTATTTTCGATTTCCATAATCACTTTTGAAACAAAACTCACACACTGTTCATGATAAACCAAAACACTAATATTACCATTAGATGTATAATTGGTGGGAATGAATGATTGTATATCAATATAAGATTTCCTGTAATTTTTAAGATATCAGTTCAATCCATTATTTAAAGTTGGAACAAGTTATATTATTTATTCACTGTATTGTCTATTCGTACTTTATCTCTAAATTCATAGACACAGGGTGCACCTCTTTGTAACCCCAATACTAATTTTACGTCTTGAATATATTGCTTCCAGAAATGGTGGAAGAAATACTCATGTCACCTGATCTACATATACATTTTATCACAGTAGTATTCTGGACAAATAATGTAATGGTCACGGTTATGATTGCACGAAGGACTAAATGGAAAGTGAACATGGATTACTAAAAACATTTATGTCCAGGTTGCCTAATGCTCTCAAATGTCAATCCTATTGGTGACTACATATTTTTTTCTTCCTAATATTATGTATTCAAACTCAACCCTGTTGAAAATGTCTAATCCTATCACTCACTTTATACTTTGCCTGATTTCGTAATGTCTCTATTGATATCTGCTTTTCTACATTTTTTCCCAGCTCATCATAGTGACTGACTCTTCATATGTGCTGACTTTAACAATCACTCTGTAACCGAAACCCTATTGTTAAAGAACTTTTGTTCCAAATGGTATACTCACATTTCTTCCTAAACGTACTATCTTCCTATTTCTATCAACTATCCCTTTTTGACTGGATGTTCTCTTCTACATTCAATCATTATAGTAAATGTCCGGCGAGCTTCACAGGAGGAAACCACCAACAGACTATCTCATGCAACAGCAAAGGGTTTATTGAGTGTCCAGCATGCTGGTGCTCAGAGCTCACTTGAATAGAGCAGATAGCCCTGAGAATAGCTTAAGTAGAGCTTATATACATTACCTGGAGAGGGCAGGGAGAAAAGTTTATTGATGGATCGGGGTGAGTGGGCGATTTGCGTGAAACTGGGTGAGGGAGCACATTCTGCAGTTGGGCAGTTGGGGACAGCACATACTGGGAACAAGATTTGCAAGCATTTCTCAAGATTTCAACAGTGTTTTGTTAAGCATACAGAAAAACACGAAGTGACAAGTACCTATTTTACTAACCTTTTATTCCCCACTTCTTCTTCTGGCTACTTTTAATCATAAAAATGATCATTGGGGGGGTGTCACATTCTATGTATACTAGTAGGGTATTACCATAAGTTTAACTCGTCCATTTTGAGCCTGGAGAAAAGAAATTACACGGATGAGAAAACAGGGTTTAATAGTTAGCAATAACATGAGGATTACTATTGGACCGGCCAGGGTTGATAAAAACGTAGTTAACCAGGAAGACTGTGTGAACCAAGACTCAAACCACCTTTTTTGGGCCTCTCTGTCTCGTTGATGCTTTTCAAGGCATCTTTTTAATTTACTCTTAGATTTTATTACAAGTCCAGTATGCTCGGCATACAAACAACTTTCTTTTCTCAATGTAGCACAAAGCCCCCTTCTCTCATGACGAGGAGGTCCAACCCTCGAGTGGTCTGAAAAACAACTTCAGAGAGAGAGGTAAAAGACTCATGCAAAGCTCTGATGGAGGTTTCTAATATCTTAGTTTTGGTCTATTGCTGTCATTTGTTGGGTCATTTGTTGAGTCCCTTGGACAAAGGCAGTGGTTTCCGTGGCCACCAGTGCAGCAATTTCTATTCCTAATAGGATGGCTACATTGAGAGATATATATTTTCAGTGGAACCGGGTTGAATGCCCCCCTATTTGATCTTCAAATGAATCTGCGTCGTGATAGAGCACTCTGGGAAACATCTGCACGATTACACAATTAATCACATCTGTTGACCATTTCATGAAAACATTAACAATGTTTAAGTATATAGAATCATGCTGTAGTAGGGAAGGACAAGGCAACGCACCTAAGATAGCACTGAAGACAGGGAAACAGTCCTATTTGGTTGCAACCAGATTCAGAGGGCATTGATTCTGTTGTAATCAACTAATCCTCTGAAACCCAAGTTTAGGTAGTTTCAGAATTTTGTACCCAACATGTAAGGGAAGGGGCTCAGAAGTTCACACTCTGCAGAAGTTGAAAAAAGCAGTTTTTGTTTCTGTTTTTTCCTCGGTTCTGGGCAAGTTAACTTTTCAAGGACACCTGGGAGGGAAAGAGCTTTTTCTTCCCTTTCTTATTTTCCCATTGCCAGCTGTTACTACGCAGCACAGTTGCTAACTTCGTTAACTTAGAAATGTAGCCATCTCTGTGAAGCCCCACATCAAGGCCAGAGGCCTTGTTCACATATTTTTGTGAAAAACTAGTAAGGGGGTGTCTGGATTAGGAGTGCTGATTTTTTTAGCCAGTGGCCAAGTAGAACAGGGCAACATGAAAATAGGAAGTTTAACTACATTGAACTTTTTTATAGGGACTCTTTTGCTGAAAGTCCTAAAGTCAGCCATGGTGAAGACTTCTGGAGAAGGTCAGTTAAAGACTTTTCTGTGGGCCTGGTATAGAGGGGAAAGACGGAGAAGGTGGGGCTGAGAGCAGCTCCGAGGATCTGAGAATGAGAAAAGAGAGATGTAAAAAAATAATGGGAAAGTGGTTTGGAATTTTCCTAGCAACAAATATTTGAGCAGTAGAACAGGTCAAGCAGAGGGGAAGATGGTAGTGAGTATCCCAAAACGCAGAGGGACTTTAAATTTGTAGTAAACTGTTTTCAGTGATGACAAAGCAGCTTTAAAGGCCATTTTCATTACATCTTGGATAGAGGTCTGAGGGCTCTCCTCAGCTGGTTTGAGCTTTGGGTTAGTTGGTAAGAGGACCTGGTGGGACCCAGTGCGGGCACTGTCAACAGAAGAGAGGAGTGAGTGGGTGGAGGGGTACCTCAGTACCTGCTACCTCAGCAAGGGGGCAATGGTCTGAGAACCAGCAGAGGTTTGGGTTTTTGATCTAATAATTGTAGTGGAGAAATCAGGTTGCTGAGGTGGGAGTGACAGCAGAGACTCTGGAACAGAAGGCTGAAGGTGAGGATCTATTGGATAAGCATAGTTCAGGATGTGAGCGAAGAAGGGAAAAGGCCTCCACATAGTGGAATCTCCTTTCACCCTTTTGAGCACTAGCGGATGTTAAAAAGGTCATGCAGGATTTGAGGATCTAGAATCCCCTCTGGTGGCCATCAGTTTTTGTTATCTAATTCGTAATATGGCCAATGCTGTCTACTGAATTTAATGCAGGGTTTGGGTTCCATCAGGCAGCCCCTGTACGCTAACATCCCCATGACTTACAGAAGAAGTCGGCTTTTCCCCCACACAGCCATGGCTGTTTTTGGCTTTGACAGTCGGCCGGGTAAACACAGGCTAGCCAACCTGCATCTGGCTCGTGTGTCCCTACATCCATAATATTTGTTTCCATTATCTATGGTAAGGAAGGGATTTAATGGAATTTTAGTGGGATCCTCTTCATCAGGGATATCCCATTAGGAAAGACCTATAGCCAGCTGACAAATGTCTGGGTGGAGAGATGGTCACCAGGTCCCTAAGTGGGCTGCATGCAAGATAGATTATACTTCTTTTCCAGTAGAATTTGTGATCAGCCATCGCTGCTGAACGGGCTGATGAGGGTTAGGACTACTTGTGGCCAAGGGGAGAGTCTATAGGCTTATCCACACGGTGAATATGCAATTTGAAAGTGTTACCAGTCTTTTCCAGTTTCCAGCCAGAATGTGGACAGGGCGCAGGCTTGAGATGAGAGGCATGGATCCAGGAAGTGATTCCGTTTACCTTTACCACTATAGATGTTTTAAGTAGCACCTGGTATGGTCCTTTCCAGTGGGATTCCAGGGATGACACCTGATATCATCTTACGTAGATGAAGTCTCTTACTTGATATTGATGTGGAGTCCCCTTGTCCCCAGTTTGGTAGGGAGTGGCCAGCTGTTTCCACAGGTATCACTGAGATCTTTCAAGAGCTTTAAGTCTGTCAAACAAGGGGGTGTGAAAGGGATCGTTAGGTCTTATAGTTGGGCTTTGGTCCGTTACTGGAAGAGAGGCACCCTAGATATTCACAGGGGGTGTGGTTACTCAAAGAAACAGAGGGCATATTTCTTGCACGAAACATTGTATAAGGCATGAGCATAGTCCAATCATTTATGCTGGTCTCTAAGCTTAATTTCGTTGAGGTCTCTTTAATGGTTCTATTTATTCTTTCTACCTGTCCTGAACTCTAGGGTCTGTAAGCACAATTAAACTTCCAATGAATCCCCAGGTTCCTGGCTAACCCCTGACTTACTTGGGCCATGAACGCCGGTGCATTATCAGACCGTATTACCTTTGGCAGGCCGTATCTTTGAAAAATGTCTTTCAGGATCTGCTTGACCACCATTAGCACTGTTTCTTTTTTTTTCTTTTAGTGGGGAAGGCTTCAATCCATCCTAAAAATGTATCTACAAAGACTAGAAGATATTTATGTCCATACCTTGCTGGCTTAATTTCAGTAAAGTCAACTTCCCAGAATTGTCCTGGTCTGGTTCCTTGTAGGTGCTTTCCTGCAGGAAGCTTGGAAGGGTAAGAATTTACCAATTGATGGACTCGACAGGCTTTTTTTACCCATTCAGTTATTTCTTTTTGCTGTGAGTCAGTTAGTGGAAAACTCTGTTCTTGATACTTCAGAAATACCTGCAGTTTCTTTGAACCAAGGTGAGTGAGTTGATGTGCATTTTCTACTGACGTATTTAGAGCTGTGACTATAGGAGTTTTTACTGAAGGATTTAGAAATTCCACTTGGGGGCCTTCAGGGTTAAAAGTTATTTTGGACCGGAACTTGGTGAGCAGATCTCTGCCCATCAATGGGGCTAGGAATTCTGGGATTACTAGGAAGGAGTGATGGATTTTTCCTTTCCCCAGTTCCATGATCCTCTTAGTTGTCCAAGCCCGATATTTACTGTCATTAGCCCCTTGAACTAGAGACCTTTTATTTGATAGAGGGCCCAATGTGACATTAGGGGTGAGTATATTGCCACTTTATCCACTTCAAAGATTACTGGGGTCCCCTCCACTTCAAAAGTTACCCTGAACTCGGGGAGGGGATCTGAGCCCCGACTTTCATACTCATCCTCCAGAGTCAGAATGGCTGACTGGCGTGGCTGTCCCTTTCTAGGGCACTCTTTGGCCCAGTGTCCTTTTTTTTTTACAGTTGGTACATTGATCTAAGGCCAGGGGTGGCCTCTGGCATGGGACCAGGTATCCCTTCCTGTCCCCCTGTTTCTTAATTTCTGGCCCTTTTGTTGTTGTGACCAGGACCTTAGTCAACACCTTAGTCTGTCTTTTGTTTCTTTTATCCTCACTTTGCTTCTTTCTCTTCCTCAGTTTCTCTCTTAAGGTATATTTTTTTGGCTTCTCTGACTAAATCTCTCAAAGTCATATCTTCTAATCCATCTAATCATTGTGACTTTCTTTTAATATCCAGGGCAGCTTGCCCAATAAAGGCCATCATGACAGATGCCTTTTGATCCTCTGCCTGTGGATCGAAAGGAGTATATCTCCTACATGCCTCCATAATTCTCTCTAGAAACATAGAGGGAGATTCATCAGGCCTTTGAATAATCTCTATTACCTTGGCCAAATTAGTTGGTCGCCTAGTGGCCACTTGGAGGCCCACTATTAGAACCTGGCGATAAGTGGACAGATGCTTTCTAACTTCAATGTTGTTGGTGTCCCAGTTGGGTTGTTTCAAGGGAAAACCAGCTTTGATTAAGTTGGGAAGATGTGTCCGTCTCCAATCTGGTCGGAGGACATTTTTTTATAGCTTCCAGGAAGATTCTCTTTTGTTCCTCTGTCGTGAAGACAGTCCCTAGGAATTGTTGACAGTCATCCCAAGTAGGCAGGTGTGAAAACATCAATGACTCAACCAGACCTGTGAGCCCGATGGGGTCCTCGGAAAAAGGGGGATTGTTATTTTTCCAGTTATATAGGTCGGAAGAGGAGAAAGGCCAATATTTGTAGGCTTGCATTTTCCCCCCATGGCCTTCGTCAATCAATGGTCCGTAGGGACATAGGGGGAGCATCACAGGAGGTCCAGGGTTTTCAATCATTCGCCACCATCAAGTTCCCTTAGCTGGGCTAGCTTCCTCCTGCGGAGGAGGGGCTGTGTGTGCTGCGGGGGAGTTATCTGGAGGGCGCTGGGCCAGCTTAGATTCCTCCAATGGTAGAGAGGCTGAGTCAGCTGCAGGAGAATCACTTAGAGGGTGTTGGTGGTTGGGGGACGAGGGCAGGGTATAATAAGGGGGAAGAGAGTACAGTAGAGTCAAATCTTGTGACTCAGGGATTACAAAGGGTGGAGGAGGAGGAGGAGCAGAGGGTTTGAGAGATCATGGGGGAAGGAGTAGGAGCAGGGGAAGGGACAAAGAAAGGCTTCACCCATTGAGGAGGAGATTTGCAGAGGTCCTGCAAAGTTAAGATATATGGCTGTTGATCCGGATGGCTATGTGTGCCTGAGTGAAAGACAATATCTCTGACTTCTTAAATTAGTGGGAAATAGAAAGATCCTTCTAGGGGCCATCCAAATTCAAAGGTGGGCCATTCTGAGGCACAGAGATTCCGAAAGGTCCAACGTTTTACTAAAAAAGAAAGATTCTGAGCCCTTAAGCGGACTTTGGTCCAGTGATCAAGGGTCAGGGACAGGGGCATTGAAGTGCTGTGTCCCATAATGAAAGATACACAAAGAGTGAATGCAAGACACACGACACAGACAAGACAAGACAATAAAGACATTCAATGGACATCCAAAACTGAGACCAGGACTGAGTAGCCAGCAAAACCCAATGGCCTGGCAATTCCGAATCCGATACAAAATATTACTGAGTTGAGGAGACTATTGTTCCTCGATTTCCCGAGTCTTTGGGAAGTCCCCCAGGGACGTGGCCTGCGGCTCTGTGACACGTCTGTCAGCCACCATCGGAGAGAACTCACGCTCTTCATCGACAGCCATTTTGCCAAGCCCTAACCTTAACACTGAAACAAGAAAGAGGGGCCTTACTTAACCCGAGAGGAACCCGTTAGGGTCTTTTGTCCGCCGCTGCCAAAACTCGGTGGAATCTCCATATGTAAAGGTCGGGCGAGCATGGAATGAAGAGACCACTAACAGACTGTCTTATCCAACAGCAAAGGGTTTATTCTGGGTCCAGCATGCTGGGGCTCGGAGCTCACTTGAATAGATCAGAGAGCCCTGAGAACAGTTTAAGCAGAACATATATATTTTCCTTGGAGAGGGCAGGGAGGGAAGTTTACTGATGGTTCAGGGCGAGTGGTCGGTTTGCGTGCAACCGGGTGAGGGAGTACATTCTACACTTTGGCACTTGGGGACAGCACATTCTGGGAACAAGATTAGCAAACAGTTCTCAAGATTTTAACAGTGTTTTGATAAGCATACAGAAAAACAGGAAGTGACAAGTACCTATTTTATTAACCTTTCACTACCGACTATCCTTTTTGACTGAATGTTCTCTTCTACATTCTATGATCCAAAGTACAAGGTCTTATGCCATTGTATATCAATTTATTCAAAGCTAAGTATCCCAATCAAGGGCCCAGTGCCCTTCTGGGCTTCAAATGTTACTTAGATTTCTGTTTTTATACATATATTTCACCTATATATTTTTATACATATTGCAGGTTCCCAATACCATTATTTATTCAGCATAATGATTCCTAACCCAAATCAAACATGTTATTAACCCTAACCATACATGGTTCCCTCAATCTAACATTACAGAAGAGCAGGGACAGAGTTGGTCTTACAATACAGGAATATAGGGAATCTTCCACCTGCTGATAACCTCAAAGGTCCATGCAGATATAATCTCTGGAGAAGATGTAGGCAACTCTGAAAGACCTGAGAGTACAAAAGTCATCTTCCATGGAAAACAACCTGGTCAGGGTGAAGTGTTCTGTCTGAATCAGCCTCTCCATTCTTAATGTAGAGAAGATGGACCAAATGAGACCTGTGTGGAGAGCTGCTCCTGGGTGCCTATGGGTGATATACCATTCTAACTTGTGAAAGTGTCACAGGAAGCAGGGGCAGCCTCCATCTCATGGGAAGCTTGGAAGAAACTCTTAGGACAGATTGGTTGCCAAGGCAGTGAACTCATTCAGTTTCTGACGGAAGTGACCTCACCTCACTTCCTTGGTGATGGAACTCTGTGAACTTGCGATCCAGGAAGCCAGTCAAACATTGACAGTCCCAGTCCCAGTCTCAGTGGTTATACTTTTTGAATTTCTCAACGACAGAGTCAGTCTTTCTTGGTACCTACTAATGTTAGGATGGCCAAATGGCAGGAAAACTCTGAAGAGGGGCCTTTCCTGAGAAAACAGGTAGTGGCTCACCGCTGGCTCCTGACAACTTCAGAGAGTTGGCAAAGGACACAAAATCTGAGACAGGACAGACCATTTCGGGGGAACGTAGAATGGCCCACAGTCAGAGGACACTCCAAATAGTCACAACCTACTTGGAGGAAAGAGGTGCCTTTGTGGGTGTGTGTGTGGGTTTGTGGTTTTGGCTCATGTTCTGAGAAGAGGTAGGAAATGAGGTTTGTTTGGTTTGGGGTGAATTGTTTCTAGTAAGTCATTTGACAATGCGAGTGTTTCTGTGTCGCTGTATCCCGCTGTGTCCGTTATTGTAGATATTAGAAAAGAGAAAGCATCAATGGATGTGTCCTGTCTTTTAGAAAGCTTACCAGCATTCATGCTGCCCAATTTATAAATGGAATGCGGCTTGCCATAATGATGGGCAACACCTACGATCTTCCTTAGTTCCTGTTTTCTTCCTGAAATCTGGCCACTCTCCATAATAGGCTCATGGTTTTGTATCCAAGATATGTACCACCTCCATGCTCTGTGACATGGCCATGTACTGAATAACTGAAGTGAATTGCGAGCATCTCAGAAAACTCACATACCTGTTTAACCTGTAAAGTCTCATTGGAGAAACCCTGCTTTGGGCCTTTTGCTTACCTATTGTTCTGTTTCCCTGAATGTCAGGAAGGTCTTTGCCTCAGGACAACGCTTTGCGAAGTCTAAAGAAAACCTTTTTCAAATAAAAAAGAATGGGCATCAGCTGTGGCTCTTTGCTTAATTGCTTTGCAAAGAGATGTGTATGAATCAGCGTCTTGGCCCTGTGTTAGGCTGTAGCTTAGATTCTCAGCAACTGATGGATCAAAAGAAAGATCCCATGTGTGCATCCAAAACCAAAATAGCAAAAGAGCAGTCATTGTGGATGAAGTCTTTCGCCTTCCTCTGTAAGGTTTCTGACATCAATCAAGTGAGAATAGGGATCCTTTAGGTCAAATGAGTTCTTCAGTTCCCTGCAGAGGCTAGCCCATAGGTGGTTGGGTTTTCTCATGACTCTAATTCATATAAAGAATTTAAACCCCACAGTCAGTAGTTCTCAAATTTGAGAAGTGGATCAGTATTAACGGCAGGCCTATTTGATCACTGCTGGTTCACAGGAAGGGTGTCCAGGTCACGCAGAATTTAGGTAAATGAGGGGCAAGAAAGCATATTTTGGACACTCTCTTGGGCTGCATTCCTCATGAAAATCTCCAGTCAGAGGTTATGATGAGTGTCTATATGGAAGAAGATGAGGGCCATGTGGGAGTGTTTTGGATTTAATTGTGGTTATTTTTGTGGCAGTTGGAAGGGATGACTGAGTCCACCTGGGTTTGAACTCTGGTGTGATTCCCCTTAGAGGCTGAGTACAGGAACTGAACTTAGAGAAGTATTGCCATGAATTGTGTTGGGATTTTAGAAGACCAAGCATGAGAGTCACCCTTGGAAACTGAGATCTAGGCCCAGGGTGGCTTTCCAGAGACCACTGGGAATCTCAGGCTTGATATCACATGATTTTATTCTTAAAGACTTGGCAGTCTTAGTTGAGAGTCAAAACACACATGGACGTTACATTGTAGACCTCAATGGGCCTGGATTTATGTGACACTTTGGCCAATCTTTGGGAAACCTTGCCAGTGAGAGTTCTCCAGAACTTCATTTGAAATGAACTTCCACAACATTTAACGGTCCCTGAATGAATTGAAACCCACATGCTGCCAACTTCATCCTTGAAAAATTGCTAGATAAATACCATGAAATTTTTGAAATTCCCATGACCAGATGGCACTGGAGAAACTTTCGTTGTCCTGTTGCTGAACATGATTATTCAGGACAGTGACTTGATTGACTGAGTTTCATGAAAATGGTGTATAACAGAGATTCCAGGAAGTTGGACCCTGCAGAGTAGTGGGCCTAGTGCAGTGAAGGGCAGGTGTGTGATAAAAAAAAATCTGTGGTGGGGCCATGTGGATCTGCCATTGTCTTCCAATTGGCTTGTGACTGACATGGTGCAGCCAGCAGACGCTTCTATGTAAAGGTATCTTTTTATATGGAGAGGTTTCAGGCCAATGTTCAGAATCCGGTTGCTATGGTCAAGGAGGCAAGCTATGTGGAAGAGAAGCCTGGTTGGTACATTCTTCTGCAGGCCCTGACCCACCACAGGTGACAGAACTCCCTCCAGCACTGTGTCCCAGGTGAATTCCTTGTATTTCTTGAAGCAAATACGAAACTCCCAGTGCAGTAGCAAGAAACACCAGGAAAACTGGAGGATGACCAAATGGCTTCAGAGTCCACAAGAGTAGACAATTAGTCCCCAGTGACCACAGTTTACCTACAAACAGAAAATTAAAGACAGCTTCCTCATGTTTATTGGAAAATAAGAAATCATGTATTCCAGGTCACATAGAAGCATACCCAGATTTGATTGTCTCACTACAAAGGAAGCTAAATCTCCTGACTACAACACATATTTCAAGTGCCCAACCTCAGAGGCAGTTCCTCAACAAGTCTTTAGTCCAGCAGAGCTCCATGTTTGTGGAGTGTTTACCCTGTCCCTTACTTTTGGAATCTCCTCTAGCACCTCCAAGTTTGTGAACTCGTGAGCATATTTGATTCCAGATATGTATTCACAGATTTTCTAACTCTTCTCCTCTAATTGTTTCTAACTTGGGGCCAAGGTAATCTCAAGGCATTGTTATGCATGAGAGTGGGAAGATACTTTTGTAGCATATATTTGCATAAACATTGGAATCATTTTCCAAATTTTCATTCGAAATACTGAATCCCTGACACAAACCCATGCCAACTAGACTCTGACTACTAATTCTAATATGATGGAGAAAATTAACCCAAACAGAATAGAAATACAAGCAGTTCAGAGGACGAATGGTGTATCATTGGAATTGCCTTTTGCTTTATATAGGGTAGGAGTTATAAATCTAGTCAATTTTTTGTTGAAATGGTTCTCCATGTGTTTTTCAAGTTAACAAATATGTGAATTCCTGTCTACCTTTCTCTGTATCCTATTCAGTGCATGTATTTTTATATGCACATATAGAATCCTTCCTGGTACCACACGTACATTCTTGTGAGGTGGCTCACTTGGCAGACACAAATTGTGAAAAGAGATCACTCCTACTAAACGCTGTTGAAACTGAAAATTCAAACTATTGATGAGCTTCCTAGTACAATAAAATTATACATGAATCCATGTTCAGTAAAACGAATTTATCTGGATCTGTGGATGACATATATTTCGTGGTGAATTTCAATTGGCTTATATTGTTACTTTTTAATGTCTGTTTGTGTGCGTGCCTGTGTGTGTGTGTGTGTGTGTGTTTATATATATATATACACACACACTCTACAGATTTTTCAAAATATGAAATATATGTGTCTTATTATACACTCCGTAAATTCATTCATATTCATGTATGTGGATTAATAATCAACTTTTCACAAGATTATTCTGAGAAATATTCATCCACCTGAACTACATATTTGATTCCTAATACTGAAAACTAACAGTAAATGGTGCATACAAATCCTAATATCTCTGCAGTAACTGACACAGTTTTATATCAATGCAAGTAGATTCCTATGGGACGTGATGTGTATTTTGTCTTTCATTTTTATTCAATACTGGTACATTACTTTTTCTTCAGTTAATGCACATGGTAGGATATATATTTAATCCACTAGTTCAGAAATTTATAGGCATTTTGTCTTACTTTCCATCACTTCCTAATTCAGAAAACATGATTTCCACAGGGTTTCTTGACTGGTCTTTTCATGAGACTTCTTTCACAAAATGCAAAGGTCACACTTATGTTTGTACCGAAGTCTAAATGGAAAGTGAGTATGGATTACTAAAAACATCTATGTCCAGGTTGCCTAATGCTATCAAATGTCAATCCTATTGGTGACTACATATGTGTTTCTTCCTAAGATTATATATTCAACCTCAACACTGTTGAAAATGCCTGATCCTATCACTTACTTTATACTTTGCCTGATTTCCTAATGTCTCTATTGATATATGGTTTCCTACATATTTTCCAGAGTTCATCAATGTGACTGGCTCTTCACATGTACTGATATTTACATTCATTCTCTACCCGAAACCCTACTGTTAAAGAACGTTTGGTTCAAATCCTATACTCACTCTGCTTTCTAAACCTACTGAATATCTTCCTAATCCTACTGACTATCCTTTTGACTGGATGTTCTTTTCGACATTCAATCATCCAAGGTACAAGGTCCTATGCCATTGTATATCAATTTATCTGAGACATCTGTGCAGAATATAATTCAAAGCTGAGTATCCCAATCAAGGGCCCAATGCACTTCTGGGTTTCAAATCTTACCTAGATTTCTGTGTTCATACTTATATTTCACATATATATTCTTGTAAATATCGCAGGTTCCCAAAACCATTATTCATCGCACAGAATGATTCCTAACCCAAATCAAACTTGTTATTAACCCTAAGCATACACTGTTCCATCAATCTTTCTTTACAATAGAGCAGGGACAGAGTTGGTCTTACAATACAGGAATTTAGGGTATATTCCACCTGCTGAAACCTCAAAGGTCCATGCAGAAATGATCCCTGGAGAAGACTTAGGTAGCTATGAAGGACCTGAGAGCGCAAAATCATCTTCCATGGCAAAAAAACCGGTCAGGATGAAGTATTGTGTCTGAATCAGTCGCTCTGTTCTTAATGTAGAGAAGATGGACAAAACCAGGCCTGTGTGGAGAGCTGTTCCATGGTACCTGTGGTTGATATACCATTCTAACTTATGACTGAGTCAGATAAAGTAGGGGCAGCCTCCATCTCATGGGACCTTTGTAAACAACTGTTAGGACAAAGTGGTTGCCAAGATATTGACCTCATTCAATTCCTGAAGGAAGTGACCTACCTCACTTCCTTGGTGATAGAACTCTCTGAACTTGGGATCCAGGAAGCCAGGCACCCAGAGCCTGTGCCAGTCCCATTCCCAGTGGGCACACTTGTTTGAATTTTCCAAGGACAGAGTCAGTCTTTCTTGGTACCTCCTGATGTGAGGATGACCAAATGCCAGGAGAACTCTGAAGAGGGGCCTTTCCTGAGAAAGCAGGTAGTGGCTCATTGCTGGCTCCTGACAACTTAACAGAGTTGGCAAAAGGGACCTGATCTGATACAGGACAGGCATTTGGGGGGAACATAGTATGGTCCACCAGTCAGAGGACACTCCGGATAGTCACAGACCTAGTTGTGGGAATGAGGTGCCTTAGTGGTTGTGGGTGTGAGTTCGTGCTTTTGTCTCATGTTCTGAGAATAGGTAGCAAAGGTGGTTTGTTTGGTTTGGAGTCGACTGTTTCTAGTAAGTCGTTTGAGAAGGCGAGTTTTTCTATGTCTGTGTATCCACTGTGTCCGTGGTTGTAGTTATTAGAAAAGCCAATACATCAATGGAGGTGTCCTGACTAGTAGGAAGCTTCCAGGCATTTATTCTGCCCTTTTTATGAATGGACTGCAGCTTGCCTTATGGATAGACAACACCTACTATCTTCCCAAGTTCCTGTTCACCTCCTGATTTCTGGCCTCTCTCCAGAATAGGCTCATGGTTTTGTGTCCAAGATATGTACCACCTCCAAACTCTGTGACATAGCCATGTACTGGATAGCTGAATGGAATGGGAACATCTCAGAAACCTCAGAGATCAGTGTAACCAGAAAAGTCTCAGTGGAGAAACCCTGCTTTGGGCAATTTGCTTACCTATGGTTCCCTTGCCCTGAATGTTAGGAATGTCTTTGCCTCAGGCCACCCGTTTGTGGAGCCTGAAGAAAACAGTTTTCAAATTGAAATGAATGGGCATCACCTGTGGCTCTTTGCTTAATTACTTTGGAAAGGGATGTGTCTGAATCAGCCTCTTGGCCCTGTGTGAGGTTGTGGCTTTGATTCTCAGAACCTGATAGATCTAAAGAAAAATCTCATGTGTGCATCCAAAACCAAAATTGCCAAAAGAGCAGTCATTGCTGATGAAGTTTTTCACCTCCCTCTGTAAGTTTTTTTACCTCTATCAAGTGAGAATAGGAAAGATACACCAAGTCAATTGATGGCTCCTATTGGAAAAATTCTATCACTGATGATAGCATCAGCATAAGTACCCCAACACTACGACAATTCGCTGCAGCAGCAGATAGTTCACAATGCATACAAGTGAGTTCACAATGCATACAAGTGATACATAATCCAGGCAAGTTCTGCAAGCAGTTCAGTGATGGCTATTGCAGAATCTGTAGATTGGTTTTATCTTTGTCTTCACTGGCACTGGGATGAAAATAGGAATTCTGGCAGTAATGGCTAAAGAAAAAATTATGTAACATTCCTGAGGGCACTAAAAGAAAACAATTTTCTTAACAATTTACATTATCTTGAAGAGAATAATTAAATATAATGAAAAGGATAAGTGAAAGTAAACAAGCACGTCTGTTAACCTCCTATTTTTTCACATATTAAGACAATCCTGAACAGTTGTTTTCCCAATTTAAATTAAACAATTTAATTCACGTGAATAAAAAAATGGATATATTATTTCATTAGCACTCATCATATGTGATATATGGACATACGCACATTCAAATATATAACACAAAACACAAGTGTGCACACATAATAAATACATACAACACATAATATAATAGTAAAGGCCTTATAACTTTTTACATGTGAAATCATCATTGCAATGTTTAAAAACTCTATAGTCAAAAAATAGAACTGATAAGCAAAACATTATCCTAGGTCTGTATGAGCTCAAAAAAAAACAAAAGAGAACTTCATGATGTGGGAAAGGGCAATAATAAAATAGATATTGAAAAAAGCATCCCTGTTCTGTCGCAGATGTAAGGATAGCCAAACTGGAGTTTTCGATATCAGCTGTTATGGATTTGAGCCAAATCATCTTATTTTGGTCTATTGAAAGCGCTTCAGTTAATCTCTCTGGAATCCAAATCGGCTGCTGTTCTCCTTGTGGAAACACATAAACAGACCCCCGACTCCAGGCAATCACTGGGTCGGGACCTTAGTTAATCTCTCTGGAATCCAAATCGGCTGCTGTTCTTCCTGTGGAAACCAAAAAACAGACCTCCAACTCCAGAAAATTAATGGGTCAGGACCTTTCCATTTTCCTGTTAGAATATCCTTCCAAAGTACCTCGGGCTTATACACATTTTTTGGACACTTATGCCTTTCTGCAGCACTAAGTCCTGAAAATCCAAATTTAAAAAGTTTAGATTAAAAAGGGTTATTTTAATTTTATCTTTGGGGAATTTATATTCCTTCCCAATTCTGTCTTCTTACTTTAATGAGTACATTTTAATACTGTAATGTGCTCTTTCAACTATGGCTTGTCCCTGTGGATTGTATGGGTTTCCTGTTATATGAGTAATGCCAAATGATGAGCAAAATTGTTTAAAAGAGGTAGAAGTATAACCGGGGGCATTATCTGTTTTTTACTGTTTTGGAATGACCACAGTGGCAAAATTTTGTAAGCAATGAGCTATAACATCTTTAGTTTTTTTTTCCCCCATGAAGGGAGCCCATCAAAAATCCAGAAGAAGTATGAACTGTAACATGCAAATATTTTACTTTTCCAAATTCTGGCATGTGTGTGACTTCCATCTGCCATATATGGTAAGGTATCAATCCTCTAGGATTGACTCTAAGATTAAAATGTGGTAAAATGGTCACACAATTTTGACATTGTTTTATTATTTGTCTAGCTTGCTCCTTAGTTATTTTAAAATGCTTTTGTAAAGTATTAGCATTGATATGGAACTTTTCATGAAAATTTATAGCTTCTTCTAGTGTAGAGAAAATATGTATGTATGTCATGTGTAGTTTTACCTGCTAAATCATTGCCCAAACTAAGGGCTCCAGGCAATCCTGTATGTGCCAAGATATGTCCTATTAAGAATGGATCTTTTCTGTCCCAGATTAGACTTTGTATACTGGAAAGCAAAGAGAAAACAGTAGAGGAAGGGGAAATCCTACCAGCATCTTCAAGGGATACTATAGCATTAACTATATACTGACTATTGGAAAATAAATTAAACACAGAATCTTTAAACATCACAAAAGCTTATAATACTGCATTAAGCTCTACCTTTTGAGCTGATTGTTGGGGTGCTAAAAATGTAAAAATTTGATCAGGTGTAACTATTGCTGCTGTACCATTATTTGACCCATCAGTGAATATATTTGGAGCATTCATGATAGGTGTTTTCTTGTAATTTTTGGAAAAATTACAGGATGCAATGACCCAAAAGACAATAAAAGATTAGATGGTAAGTGGTTATCAAATGAAACATTAGATTTACACAGGATTATTGCCCAAGTATTTAACTCATTAGCTAATTCATCAATTTGATTCATAGTGTATGGAGTAATAATTTTATTGGGAGAAATTCCAAACACTCCCTTTGCTGCTTTTATTCCTATTAGTATTAATTGTCCCTAAGCCTCAGGATACCTAGTAATAATAGTGTTAGAAGAATAAGATAAATGTATCCATAATAATGGACCTTCTTGCCAAAATACTCCTGTAGGAATATTTTTTTGTTGGTAGCACAATGAATAATAGAGGCATTATTTTATCAAATCTATCCAAATGCATATTTCCCATATATGTTTCAATGATTTTTAATGCCTTTCTTGCTTCAGGCATTAACATTCTGGGTGAATTTGGATCAGATGGACCTTTTAGGATATCAAATATAGGTCCCAACTCTCCTGTTGGTATACCTAGATAAGACCTTATCCAATTAATGTCTCCTAATAACTTTTGAAAGTCATTAATTGATTTGAGTTGATCTACTCGTATTTGAATTTTTGGTGGACTGACCATGGTTGAGGATAATAGAACTCCTAAATAATTAATTGGAAAATTTAATTGTACTTTATCAATTGATATCCCTAGATTATAATTTTTTAATAAGTTTGTAAGTGTGGCATAACATTCTAGCAATGGGTTTTTAACTTGTGTGCTAATAACACATCATCCATATTGTGAAATATTTGTAGTTCAGGATTTTGATTTCTAAGTGGCTGGATTACTTTGTTAACATAACTTTGACAAATAGTTGGGCTGTTAGCTATCCCTTGAAGGAATACTTTCCACTCATACCTCTGATCAGGACCTTCATGATTCAGTGCAGGGATAGTAAATGCAAAACTTGGACTATCCTCAGGAAGAATTGGAAATGAAAAAAAAAAACAATCTTTAATATGTATAACTAAAACATACCAAGTTTTTGGCAAAGCAGACAATTGAGGAATCCTTGATTGAGCAGGTCCCAAAATAACCATCTCATTATTAATGGCTCTTAAATCTTCCAATAATCTCCATTTACCAGATTTCTTTTTGATGACAAAAATGAAAGTATAATGGGGAGATACAGAAGGTTGTATATGTTCTTCCGCTAATTGTTGTTTGACCAGGAACTGGGCTGCTTGTATCTTTTCTTTAGTCAGGGTCCACTGAAGAACCCATACTGGTCTTTCTGATTTCCAAGTAATTTTTATTGTCTCAGTGGCCCTTTCTGAAAATCCAACCCATGTCTGTCTGTTGCTTGGTCTATTTGTATTGGTGCTGATATACCTTGATCTTGTTTTTCTAATCTTTTCCTTTCCTAAAACCTTCTCTAGCCATAATAGTGGGTGCATTTTGATTGATGTTATTTGTTAATGTCAAACCTAATTGATCTAGGACATCTCATCCCCATAAATTTACGTGAAGATGATCCAATACATATGGCTGTATAGTTCTTTCACATTCTTCAGGATCCTTCCAATCCAATGCCATTGCACTTCTATGGGGATTAGTTGCCATTCCTAGGTCTCAAAGTATTTTAGTGTACTGTTGTAATGGCCAATGTTTTGGCCATTCTTGATGAGAGACGATGCTAACATCTGCACCTGTATCAAGTAGCCCATTAAATTCATGTCCTTGAATATTTAGTTTTTAGCCTGGGGCGAGAATCTAAATTTAAAGAAAGCATAACCAAATCTACACCTGTGGAGCCTAATCCCTTGGAACCTCTTTCTACAGCACGACTGGAAAATTGATCATGCAGACTGAGTATTATTAGTAACTGTGCTATTCTATCTCCTGGTGAAATTACTGATATGTCCTTTGGAGAACTGGGTATAATTTTATTTCACCTTCATAATCGGGATCAATTACCCAAGGACTTATCATAAGTCCTTTTAGATTAGAAGAGCTGCGTCCCAATAATAAGCCTACCGTTCCTTTGAGAAGAGGTCCTCTCACCCTGTGTGAATGATTTGAACCCCCATCTCTACAGTTAGTACTGATCTGACGGAGGTGCAGATATCTAACCCTGCGCTCCCTCTGATTTGTCTGATGAGGCGTCTGATGGACAATGTGTCCTGGGCACTACACTGATGGGGTTGCTGGGTTCCTCCAGTGCTCTGTATATTTGTGGTTTTGGGCCCCAGAGTATTGGGCTCCCCTGTCCATTTTTTGGCAATGGAGCCCGATGCCTTTCTCCATGATATCATGGATAAACAGCTAGTCCTTGTTCATTTTTGATAATGAAGTACCCTCTATGGTGGTTTGAGAACAGCATTCATTAGCCCAATGTCTCCCTCTATGGCATCGTGGGCAAATACCCACGTATTCTACTCCTTTGGTACCTAGTTTTGTTAAACCCTCTTCCTATGGAGCAATTCCTTTTAAAATGTCCTGTTTGTTCACAATTGTAGCATGTTCCTGGTCTGGCATCTAAAGCCTGTTTTACTGCAGCTGCCACAAATTGCCCTTGTTCATTGATGTCTCTGGCATCTAAAGCCTGTTTTACTGCAGCTGCCATGACTTTCTCTTATTCATTAATGTCTTTACATAATTTAATATATGTGTTTAAATCTTCATGTTTCCACGGTCTAGTGATATCTCTGCACCAACGATTCGCTTGGTCATAAGCCAGTTTTTTATTAATGGCATTGCTTGTTCTGTATTCCCCAAAACTCTGGTAGCTGTTTTAATAAGCCTATCTACAAATTCAGTGTAAGATTCATTAGCTCCTTGTATTACCTTAGATAATTGACCTTGTAAACCTCCATGTAGTTGTAAAGTCTTCCATGCCCTAACCGCCTCTGCAGCAATTTTTGCGTATACGCCAGGATCATATGCAATTGGTTGCTGCTGATCCTCATAAGGTCCCTTTCTAACAACATATCTAGATTTCTCTGAGGATAACCAGTTTCTGCATTACGCCTAGCCATCTCCTTGCAAAATTCCTCATTGGCAACCTTCCATAAAAGGTATTGACCTCCATTTAGCACAGCTTTACACATATTAGCCCAATCTACTGGCGTCATATTCAATTTGTTAATGGATTCGACCAAGCTTACAATGAAGGGTGCTTGAGGACCATAGGTTGTTACAGCCCCTTTTAGCTGTTCACTATTTTGAAATTTAAAGCATGGTGAATTCGCTGCCCTCCTACCTCAAAATCAGGGCATGTTCATACTTGAGATCCTGTCTCAGGATCCGAACTATCAACTGTGGGGTTTGGGGGCCTCCCAGCATATGGAGGTGGCCTTGTTATTTGGACATTTACATCCTCTGGTGATAGAAAGGTGTTAGTAACAGTCTCCTGTAGAGGAGGCACTGTTGGTTGGACATTTACGCCCTCTAGTGATAGAAAGTTGTTAGTAGCAGTCTCCTTTTGTAACTTTGCCCCTGATGGCTTTTTCTGCCCTAAGCTTTGTTCTTCTATCTTTGTCTGAACTGAAGTCTTTGGACTAAGCAAACCAGATATGAACGTCCTCAATGGCAATGTGCCAACTGGCAGAGTCCCTGGGCTGTTCTTTTACCCCCTTTTAAATCTTCACCATGATGGTTCCATTATGGTATATTTAACAACTCCTTAAAAATCCATGGGCTACATTTTTGTATTGTATCAACGTATGCCCTGACTGTTCTTGACTTTACTGAGATGCCTCCTTCCTCTAACAATTTACTTAACACTCTTTCAGTTTGTTTTTTTTTTACTAATTTCTGATCCCGTATTTCTACTATAATACAACCCAACAAGACGATGCCAAACAAAACCGAGACAGAATAAAATAAAAAGGGAACAACAAAAAGTCATTATAGCCTTTATATCCTACTGACATGTGCATCCGTCCTTTCTCCCTATCTGTTCCTCAGAAGTAAATAATTTTTTCTCAGATGTGAGCGGTTTTTCATCCATCTCACTCATCTCCATGGACAGGCAACAAAAGTGAAGCAAAACAAAAGAGGAATCTTAAATGGCTACCCATCCTCTCGCCCTTCGCTCAGGGGCGAGCAGTTTACCTTATCACTTACCCTCAGTGGCTCCCCGTGCAAGCCATAAAAATGCTGCAGTCTGGCTGGGCATGATTCAAGAGCCACTTTTCAAAAGAAACAAACTTTATTTTTAGAACCACACATGCCAAACAAAACAGCTCGTCAGGAAAAACCCTCAGAGCCCAACTGCCACCACTGGCTTCCTTGCAAAGTTTCTGTCACACCCACAAGCCTCTCCACCTCCCACAATCCTCCTGCTCTTGAGGCTATTTAGCTGGGTCAGGTGGGTGGAGCCAAAAAAGTCCCACAATGAGCAGCTCTGTGGTCTGAAAGGGCAGGGAAACTGCCCAATGAGCATCACCGCAGAGGAGCCAATCAGCTAGATGTTGCTGGGGACGCTGTGAGCCAATAATCATCTGGCAGGGGAATGTTGCTGGTAGCTGGAAGTTTAATGGGGCCCCTTAAGCTGTGGCTTTCAACAAATTGGTGTCTCCTTTCTCTGTAGACTATTCAGCACGTGTATTTTTATATGCACATATAGAATCCTACCTGTTATCACACGTACATTTTTGTGAGGTTGCTGACTAGGCAGATACAAGTTATGAGAAGAGATCACTCCTCTTAAATACTGTTGGAATTGAAAATTCAACCTATGGGTGAGCTTGCTAGTAGAACAACATTATATATAGATCCATTTTCAGTGAAATCAATATTTTTGCACCTGTGGATGATACATATTTCATGATGAATTTCGATTGGCAAATATATTGCTAGTTTTAATGTCTGTCTGTGTGTGTGTGTGTGTGTGTGTGTGTGTGTGTGTGTGTATATATATATATATATATATATATATACTCTCCAAATTTTTCAAAATATGAAATATATGAATCTTATTATACACTCCTTAAAATCATTCATATTTATGTATGTGGATTTATGATCAACTATTCACAAGATTATTCTCAGAAATATTCATCCACCTTAAATACAGATTTGTTTCCTAGTACTGAAGACTAACTTCAGTGAATGGTGCACACAAATCCTAATATTTCTACAGTAAAACCTAGTTCAACATCAATGCAAGCATTTTCCTATGGGACATGATGTGTATTTTGCAGTTCATTTTTATTAAACAGTGGTACATTACTATTTCTTCAGTTTATGCATATCATATGATATATATTTCATCCACAAGTTCACAAATTTATAGGCATTTGTTTCAATTTCAATCACCTCCTGCTTCAGAACACATATATTCCTCCAGGGTTCTTGACTGGTCTTGTCATGAGACTTCTTTCCAAACACATTATTTTTGATTTTCATAATCATATTTGAAGCAAAACTCACACACTCTTCATGATAAACCATAACCCTAATATTACCGTTAGATGTATAACTGGTTGTAATGAATGTATGAATATCAATTTAAGATTTCCAGTATATTTTCAGATATCAAATCAATCCACTATTTAAAGTTGGAACCAGTTATATTATTTATTCACAGTATGGTCTATTCATACATTATTTCTATATCCATTGACACAGGGTACTCCACTTTTTTCCCCCAATATTTATACGTCTTCAAAATATTGCCCCCAGTAATGGTGGAAGAAATGCTCATGTCACCTGATCTACATATAAATTTTAACACAGTAATATTCTGGACACAGAAAGCAAAAGTCACTCTTATGATTGTAGCAAAGCCTAAAAGAAAAGTGAGCATGGATTACTAAAAATATCCATGTCCCGGTTTCTTAATGCTGTAAAATGTAAATCCTATTGATAAATCCTATGTATTTGTTTCTTTCTAAGATTATATATTCAAACTCAACCCTGTTCAAAATGTTTAATCCTATCCCTCACTTTATACGTTGCCTGATTTCTTAATGTCTCTATTGATATCTGCTTTCCTACATATTTTCCCCATTTCATCATTGTGTCTCACTCTTCACATGTGCTGATATTTACATTCACTCTCTTATTGAAAACCAATTGCTAAAAATCTTTTGGTCCAAATCCTATACTCATTGTTGTTTCTAAACCTAGAGAATATCGTCCTAAACCTACGGACTTTCCCTTTGTGACTGGATGTTCTCTTCAACTTTCAATCATCCAAGGTACAAGGTCCTATGTCATTGTATATCGATTTATCTGAGACATCTGTGCAGAACATAATTCAAAGATAAGTAACCCACTCAATGGCCCAATGCCCATCTGAGCTTCAAATCCTGCCTAGATTTCTGTTTTCATACTTTTATTTTACCTATATATTCTTGTAAATATTGCAGATTCCCAGAACGAATATTCATCCTGCAGAATGATTCCTAACCCAAATCGAACGTGTTATTAACCCTAACCATACACTGTTTCCTCAATCTAACTTTACAGAAGAGCAGGGACAGTGTGACCAGGAAAGTCTCAGTGGAGAAACCCTGCTTTGGGCCTTTTGCTTACCTATTTTTCTGTTGCCCTGAATGTCAGGAAGTTCTTTACCTCAGGCTAACCCTTTGTAAAGCCTGAAGAAAACAGTTTTCAAATGGAAATGAATGGGCATCACCTATGGCTCTTTGCTTAATTTCTTTGGAAAGGGATGTGTCTGAATCAGCCTCTTGGCCCTGTGTGAGGCTGTGACTTTGATTCTCAGCACCTGATGGATCTAAAGAAAGATCCCATGTGTGCATCCAAAACCAAAATGGCAAAAAGTTCAGTCATTTTGGATGAAGTATCTTCCCTTCCTCTATTAGATTCCTGACCTCCATCAATTGAGAATAGGGATTTTTTGGGTCATATGAGTTCTTCAATCCCTAAAGAGGTGCTTGGGTTTCTCATGATTCCAATTCACATAAAGAATCTGTACCTATCAATCAGAAGTAGTCAGTCAATATTGCTCCCAGAAATGGTGGAAGAAATACTCATGTCACCTGATCTTCATATACATTTATTCACAGAAATATACTGGACACTAAATTCAAAGTTCATATTTATGATTGTACCAAAGCCAAAATGGAAAATTAACATGGATTACTAAAATCATCCATGTCCAAGATTACTTATGCTCTCAAATGTCAATCCTATTGATGACTACATATTTGTTTCTTCCTAAGATTGCATATTCAAACTCAACCCTTTGAAAATGTCTAAGCCGATCTCTCACTTTTTACTTTGCCTGATTTCATAATGTCCCTATTGATATCTGCTTACCTACATATTTTTCCCACTTCATCATTGTGACAGACTCTTCACATGTGCTGACATTTAAATTCATTTTCTAACCGAAACCCTATTGCTAAAGAAATTTTGTTCCAAATCATACACTCACCCTTTTTTCTATACCTACCTACTATCTTCCTATTCCTACTGACTATCCCTTTTTGACTGGATGTTCCCTTCTACATTCAATCATCCAAGGTACAAGGTCCCATGCCATTGTATATTGATTTATCTGAGACATCTGTGCAGAATGTAATTCAATGCTAAGTACCACAATCAAGGGCCCAATGCCCTTCTGGGCTTCCAATCTTACTTGTATTTCTGTTTTCATACACACTGTTCACCTCTATATTCTTATAAATTTCGCAGGTTGCCAATACCATTATTCATCCACAAAATGATTCCTAACCCAAATTGAACCTGTTATTAACCCTAAACATACATTGTTCCCTCAATCTTACTTTACAGAAGAGCAGGGACAGAGGTGGTCTTATAATACTGGAATGTAGGGATCCTCTACCTGCTGAGAACTTCAAAGATCCATGCTGAAAGGATCCCTGGAGAATATGTAGGCAGTTATGAAGGACCTGAGAGAGCACAAGTCATCTTCCATGGCAAACAACCTGGTCAGGATGAAGGGTTGTGTCTTAATCAGCCTCTCTCTTCTTAATGTAGAGAAGATGGACCAAATCAGGCCTGTATGGAGAGCTGTTCCCAGGTGCCTATGGTTGATATACCATTTTAACTTGTGAAATTGTCACATTAAGTAGGGGAAGCCTCCATCTCATGGGACCCTTGGAAGCAACTGTTAGGACAAAGTGGTTGCCAAGGCAGTGACTTCATTCAGATCCTGAAGGAAGTAACCTCACCTCACTTCCTTGGTGATGGAAATTGACATCCAGGAAGCCAAGCACACAGAGCCTGTCCCAGTCCCACTCCCAGTGGTGTCACTAGTTTTGAATTACCAAGGACAGAGTCAGTCTATCTTGGTACCTACAGATGTGAGAATGGCCATATGCCAGGAAAGCTCTGAAGAGGGGGCTTGTATGAGAAAAGAGATAATGGCTCACCACTGGCTTCTGACAAGTCTCAGTGAAGAAACCCTGCTTTGGTACTTTTAATTACCTATTGTTCTGTTGCTCTGAATGTCAGGAAGTTTTTTGCCTCAGGCCACCCCTTTGGGAAGCCTGAAGAAAAGAGTTTTCAAATGGAAATGAATGGGCATCATCTGTGGCTCCTTGCTTAATTGCTTTGGAAAGGGATGTGTCTGAATCAGCCTCTTGGCCCTGTGTGAGGCTACGGCTTAGATTCTCAGCACCTAATGGATCTAAAGAAACATCCCACGTTTGCATCCAAAACCAAAAAAGCCAAAAGAGCAGTCATTGTGGATGAAGTCTCTCACCTTCCTCTGTAAGGTTCCTGACGTCCATCTATGAGAATAGGGATCCTTTGGGTCCAATGAGTTCTTCAAAGCCCTGCAGAGACTAGACCATACGTTCATAGGTTTCTCATGACTCCAATTAACATAAAGAATCTAAACCCCACAGTCATTAGGCCTCAAAATGGAGAATCAGAGCAGTATTAAGGGCAGGCCTCTTTGATCACTCCTGGTTCACAGGAAGGGTGTCCCAGCCACACTGACTTTAGGCAAATGGGGGCAAGGGACCTTATTTTGGATACTGTCTTTGGCTGTGCCCCTCATGAAAAACTACAGCCTGAGGTTATGATGAGTGTCTATATGAAAGAAGATGAGGTCCATGTGGAAGTGTTTTGCTTTTAATTGTGGTCATTTTTGTGGCTGTTGGAAAAGATGATGGGTCCACCTGGTCTTGAACACTGGTGTGATTCCCCTTAGAGACTGAGTTATGGAATGGACCTCAAAGAAGTATTGCCATGTATTGTTTTGGGATTTTAGGATGCCACGCATGAGAGTTGCCCTTGGAAACTGAGATCTAGGCCCAGGGTGGCTTTCCACAGAGCACTGGGAATCTCAGGAAGAATATCACATGATTTTATTCTTAAAGAATTGGCAGCCATAGTTCCAAGTCAAAACACAAATGGACCACACATTGTAGACCTCAAACGCCTGGCTTAATGTGACCTTTTTGCCTGTCTTTGGGAAGCCTTGCCTGTTAGAATTCTCCAGAGCTTTTATTGAAATGAGCTTCCTCTCCATTTAATGGTTCCTGAATGAATTGAAACCCACAGTGCCTCCAACTTCATCCTTGACAAATGCCTGATAAAAAACATGAAATTTTTGAAATTCCCATGACCACTTCGCACTGTAGAATCTTTGGATGTCCTATTGATGATCACGAGTGTACCAGACAGTGCCTGATTGACTGGGTTTCATGAAAATGGTGTAGAACAGAGATGGCAGTAATTTGGAGCCTGCTGAGTAGTTGGCCTAGAAAAGTGGTGTGAAGGTGTGTGTTAAAAGATCTGTGGTTGGGTGATGTGGATCTGCCATTGGCTTTCAAATGGTTTGTGACTGACATGGTGCAGCCCCCAGACCCTTGTATGTAAAGGCATGTTGTTATATGGAGAGGTTTCAGTGCAATGTTTAGAATCAGATTGCTAAGGTGAAGGGGGCAAGCTATGTGGGATAGAAGCCTGATTGGTGCATTCTCCTGCAGACACTTACCCACCACATGTGACAGAACTCTTTTCAGTACTGTGTCCCAGTTGAACTCTTCGTATTTCATGAAGCAAATACCAAACTTCCAGTGCAGCTGCAAGAAACACAACAAAATTGGAGGATGAGCAAATGGCTTCCAAACTGGAAGACACTTAGCCCCCAGTGACAACAGTTTACCTACAAAAAGAGAATTCAGCACTGCTGCCTCATGTCCTTTGGAAAATAAGAAACCATGTCCTCCAGGTAACATACATGCAGACCCAGCTTAATGGTCTCACTACAAAGGGAGCTAAAGCTCCTGACAACAACATATATTTTAAGTGCCCAACCTCAGAGGCAGTTTCTCAAGAAGTCTTTAGTCCAGCAGAGCTCCATGTTTGTGGAGTTTTACCCTCTCCCTTACATTTGGAAACTCCTCTACCACCTCCAAAGTTGTGAACTCCTGAGCATTTTCCATTCTTGATGTGTATTCACAGATTTTCTAACTCTTCTCCTCTAATTGTGTCTTAGTTGGGGTGAAGGTAATGTCAAGGCATTGTTCTGAATGAGAGTGTGAAGATTTTTGGGTAGCACATATTTGCATACACATTGGATTCTTTCTCCAATTTTTCATTTGAAATACTGAATCCCTGACTGTAAGGGGTAGAAGGAATTCTTTTTCAAAGAATAGCCTGACACTTACAAGAAACAGCCCCCAGGGAGACATCCTGTCTGGGAGACATCCTGTAGTCATCTGTGTTCCTGAGACATCCTGTGGCCATCTGTCTTCCTGAAATATTCTGAGGTTATCTCACCTTGTGAAGACATCCAGGAACTGCCGATAAGAGAGCTTTCAAATCTCCAGCATATAAATTCCCCTGTGTGAACAATAAAAGTTTGCATCTTGATCAGAACTTTTGTCTTGCTGTCATCTCTCATGTCTCTTGTCCCTCCATTCCTCCCCATCTAGGTTCGCTACCCACGTTGATGTGTCCTGCAGGCTGGGACAACTGGCGCCCAATGACTGGGACTCGAGCCTTTGACTGAGGGGGAACCCCGTCCTCCTGGAAGATTTGGACAAGTGGAGCTCACGATTGCCTCAGCAGACACCACTGAGAGACAGATCCAGGAGGAGAGTGGGGATGACGCACAGTGAGTGACCCACCATGGGAAAAGCAATTTCGTCACATGATTTGTTTTTGTCAGGCCAAAAGGAATACTTAAATACATGGGGGCACGTGTTAAGAAAAATGACTTAAAATTTTTCTTTTCATACATTGAAAAATTGTTTCCATGGTTTCCCCTTGAAGGGACCATTGATGGTAAAAGATGGCTTAGAGTAGGAGACATTTTAAAAGATTATTATGAATCCTTTGGCCCAGAAAAAGTGTCTGTTCCTACTTTTTCTTTCTGGAAATAAATTAGTGAAATTCTTAAAAGTTCACCCTTTGACAATGGTACCTTAATACTTGTCAGGATTGGGGAAGAGACTATGCAAAAGACCTCTCGTCCCTTCTCGGCATGCCCATCAGTTAGTATAGACATAGACCCTTCTTAGTCTCCCCAGGACCCTGGGAACCTTCCTGATCTTCCTCAAAATCCCACCCTAATGAATAAGGCTCCAATGGTTTCCAACAGCCTTTATGCAGTTTTAAATCCCAGAGAAACATTGACCCCTGGGGAGGAGGCTACCTTGGAGAAGGAAGCAGCTCGCTACCATTCAGAAGACCCGCCACCTCTCAGGACCCTGCCACAGCCTATAGGACTTACACATTCCCCTCCCTCCTATATCCCTCCTGCCTTTTGTGCTCTGGCCCTTCAGGGGCCAAATGTCCCCCCAGATATTTTTTCCCCACTTCCCTTGCCTAATCCGGCTCCCTTGAGAGAGTCTCTCCAACATGGATGGGAACAGATCCAATTTTTAAAAGAATAAAGATCCCTTGACTCTGAGCTCTCTCCATTAGCCTTAGGAATGGAGTCAACACAAGCTGACCCACAGTGGTCTAATACAAAGGCGAAGCCGCTCCATCGGCCTGTGCTAGCCTTCCCAGTCACCAACAGTCAGATAGATAAGCCTGCTCAGGCTGAGGTCAAAGACTTACAAGAGGATCAAGAGGAGGAAGCGGAGGAAATGGATAAAGGAGATCAGGACTTAGAGGATGAGAAGTTCACCCCTAGGCAGGAAGGAACCCAGAGTGTCTACAAAAAATTTAGCCTCCATTTTCTTGAAAAACTTAAAAAGGCTTGTGCTCACTATGGCCCCACTGTGCCCTACACGTTGGCTTTATTAGAAAGCCACAACACACAATTTCTTACTCCCAATGATTGGAAATTTTTAGACCGAGCTGCACTCAGTGCCGGAGACTTCCTACTATGGAATGCAGATTTCAAAGAGCCTGTCAGAAACTGCTCAAAAAAAATTTAACAAAGACCTCCTCTAAATCCTGGACTTATGTTAAGCTAGTGGGCAATGCAACTTTTGACACTAAAACTAAACAGGCACGTTTCCCTGCTGGACATTTTGCACAGATTTAGATGGCTGGCTTACATACTTGGAGACGCCTCCCTGAAAGGGCCTCAGCTATCACTTCCCTGGCCAGAATTCGACAAGGGCCCGACGAGCCTTATAGCGACTTTGTTTCCCGGCTTAACCTAGCTGCGGAATGCTTGCTTGGACCAAGCGAAAGCGAAAGCACCTTTGTAAAACATCTTGCCTTTGAAAACGCCAACCCAGCATGTCAGGATGTTCTTCGACATCATAGGATAAAGGGAAACTTTCTGACTTTATTAGAGTCTGTGCAGGGGTGGGTGCAGCCCATGCCATGGGTCTCACTTTAGTGCTCCCTTTACCAAGGCCTTTTACAATCCTGGCTCACGTATTTGCTTTACTTGTAAACAACCAGGCCATTTTCCACGCAAGTGTCCGACAGGCAAACAAAGAGTAAGAATAGCGTCTCCTCAAACTGGAGCTAAACCGCCCGAAGCTACACTTTGTCCTTGATATGGTAAAGTTCATCACTGGGCCAGTGAGTGTAGATCAATGACAAATGCCCTCGGACAGCCTATTTCTTCCTGCTTCTCAGGAAACTCCCTGGGGCAATAAGATTTGTTCCCTTCCAAACTCCCAACCTACCTCAAAATCCTTCTCCACAATTGGCTCCCTCCAACTACCCACTCCAGGCAGTGCAGGATTGGACCTCTGTACCACCACTGATACAACATTAGACTCAATGCAAGGGCCCCAGATAATACCAACTGGAATTATGGGTCCCCCTCCATCTCATACGTGTGCCCTTCTTCTTGGAAGAGCCTCTACTACCTTAGAAGGTGTTCAGGTCTTCCCTGGCATTAATGATAATGATTTCACTGGAGAAATAAAAATACTGGCCACAGTTATTAATAGAGTTGCGGCCATCCCAGGAGGAAAAAGTCTTGCACAATTAATACTCCTTCCCTTAGATTAAGGGGCACTTCCACCACCCAAACCTACTGTGGGGCACTGCCTCCTTGGGCTCCTCTGAGGTATATTGGGTTCATCCCATTTCTCATAATAAACACACCCTTACCTTACTTATTGAAGGAAAGGAATTCCAAGCAATTTTAGTTACTGGAGTTGATGCGACAATTATTTCTCAAAAATACTGGCGATCAGGTTGGCCCCTCACCCCATCCTTGACTGACCTTAAAGGGATAGGAAAGTCAAAAAATCCTCTGGTCAGCTCTACTGCTCTTAGCTGGACTGATAAAGAGGGTAATAAGGGAACTGTCACTTCTTTAGTTGTTCCTGACCTCCCTGTTTACCTATGGGCCCGAGATATTTTGAGTCAAATGGAAGTTATTCTTGCCAGTCCCAATTCCATGGTGACTCATCAAATGCTCCGTATGAATTTTGTCCCTGGTACAGGCCTTGGGAGGCTGAGACAAGGACTGGTGGGGCTTATACAACCCATAAAAAAAAATACATATGGACTTGGATATTTGGATTTTTAGTGTTGGTCCCTGACCCTCCTGTACCCCATGCAGATAAAATTATTTGGGAGACTCAGACTCTTGTGTGGGTGGATCAGTGGCCGCTTACCCATGAAAATTTGGAGGCTGCCTCCATGTTAGTGAAGGAACAGGTGGCAGCCCGCCATGTAGAGCCCTCAACCTCACCATCGTACACTCCTATTTTTGTTATCAAGAAAAAGTCAGGCAAGTGGTGCCATTTACAAGATTTGTGTGCCATTAATAAAGTTATACTCCCGATGGGAGCACTACAGCCAGACATTCCCACACCAGTGGCTATTCACAAAAACTATTGTAAAATGGTTATGGACTTAAAAGTTTGCTTTTTTATCATTCCTTTACATCCTGAGGATAGACCCTATTTTGCCTTTAGTCTTTCTTGCATTAATATTCAGGGCCCTATGCAGAGACTTCAATGGAAGGTTCTTCCCCAAGGTATGGCAAACAGCCCTACTCTTTGCCAAAAATAGGTTGCTCAAGCAGTAGACCCTGTGAGAGAGTGAGGGCCACAAATTTATATTTTACATTATATGGATGATTTGTTAATTGCTGCACCTAATACCCATGACCTTAATAATTGTTACTTGGACTTTTACAAAATCCTCACTACCTTGGGACTACAGATAGCTCCTAATAAGGTTCAAACACAGGACTCTTATAAGAGTTTGGGCCTTAAAATTCTAGAAAATCAGATCCAAATTTCTAAAATACAAGGACGTGTGGACCATCTTCACACCCTTAAAGATTTTCAGAAATTACTGAGGGATATTCAATGTCTAATAACATATTTAAAATTATGCACTTGTGTACTTTTGACCCTTAATGATATTTTGAGAGGTAATTTCCACCCCTCCTCCCCTCAAAATCTTACTCCCAAGGCATGACAGGCATTAAACCAAGTAACAGAAGCCATTGCCCAACAATTTGTTACACAAATTTCTTATAACCTTCCTCTGGTTCTGGTTATTTACACACTCCTCATACACCCACAGGAATATTTTGGCAGCGAGATCCACATTTTAAAAATAAAGACTGCCCCTTGTTTTGGGTCCATTTACCCACCACATCCTCGAAGGTTATTACTGTTTATCTTGCTCAGGTAGCTTCTATTATTTTTAAAGGTCATTTGATTTCTCTACAACATTTTGGCAAACACCCTGATAATATTTTTATTCCATATACTAAGGACCAAACCCAATTTTTACTAGAGACAAGGGATGAATGTGGTATTGCCCTATCAGGCTTTTGGGAACAATTGATCACTACCTCCCCAAAGACCCCCTTTTACATTTTGTCCAGTTACATCCATTTACTTTTCCTGAAATTACTCAAAAGGCTTCCATTCCTCAATCCCTTACTGTCTTTACAGACGGTTCCTGTAATGGCCGAGCGGTCTTTGTTGTCAATAACAAGCCTACCACCTTTGATTCTGTCTATCAGTCACCACAGTTTGTGGAATTGTTTGACATAACACAAGTTTTTATAACATTTTTTATAATCCTGTTAATATTTATAAAGACAGTGCCTACATTGCTCATTCTGTGCACCTGCTGGTGATTTCACCCCCCATTAAGGCTTCTAACAATGCGGCCTTTCTGTTTCACCAGCTTCAGCAGCTAATTCAGGCCAGACAACACCCATTTTTCTTAGGACACATCAGGGCACACTATGATCTTCCCAGCCCTCTAATTTAAGGTAATGCCCAAGCTGATGCAGCAACTCGTTCCATCTTTCCAATTTTTGTTGGCTCCATTCAAAAGGCCATGGAGTTACACAATATACACCATTTAAATTTCCAGAGCCTTTGATTACTTTGTAAAATTACCAGCAACAGGCATGAGAAATAGTAAAAGCATGCCCTGGTTGTGCTGTCTCCCTCCCCATTCAACACTTGGGAGTTAACCCCCGAGGATTACTGCCCGATCAGTTTTGGCAAATGGATGTTACTCATTTTCTTGAATTTGTAATAACCAAATATATACACGTTTCTGTAGATACCTTCAGCGGCTTTATTTTTGCATCACCACATTCTGGAGAGGCTACCAAAGATGTCCTTTCTCATCTTGTTTCAGCCTTTTCTGTTATGGGTAAACCAATACATATTAAAACAGATATTTATCCTACATTTACCATTGCCAAGTTTAAACAGTTTTGTGCTACCTTGCAAATTTGTCATACTACTAGAATTCCATACAACCCTCAGGGCCAAGGCATTGTGGAACTTGCCCACCTTAACTTAAAAACTTGGCTATCCCTCCTTAAGGCTTCCTCCCTTGTATTTACCACACCCAGGCATCGCCTTAACAATGCATTATTTGCCCTTATTTTTCTTACCCTAGACAATGAATGCGATTCGGCAGCAGACAGACACTGCCATCCCTCGTCCAATTCTGTTCGCCCACCTGTTATGTGACACAATCCACTTACAAATAAATGGAAAGGCCCAGATCCTGTCCTCATCTGGGGAGGAGGCTCAGCTTGTGTTTTGGACCAAGATCAAACAGCCCCAAGATGGTTACCAGAACTCCTGGTTAAACAGGTTAATGACTTACCTCAAAACAGGGACAGAGGCACTCCTCATGAGGACAAAATTTCCTCTTTTTCAGATGCAGCCAACAATCTGCCAGCCTTGGAATAACAGTTCCTGTGGGCACAGGTACACTGGCTTAGGCACGTCTATTCACTCTTACCATCGCCTCTCTCAACAAATTATAAACTCTATCAGGAACAACTGATAAAAACTCTATCAGGAACCATTAAAGATTTGCAGGACCAAATAGACTCCCTGGCAGAAGTGTTCCTTCAAAAAAGACGAGGCTTAAATTTGCTGACAGCTAACCAGGGAGGTATTTGCTTGGCCTTAGGGGAACGATGCTGCATTTATGCCAATAATTCTGGCATAGTATGCACTAAAATTAAGCAGCTTCAAGAAGATCTAGAAAAGAGATGAAGGGAAATATTTGAAAATCCCCTCTGGACTGGGCTTAATGGATTTTTACCCTACCTTCTTCCCCTATTAGGCCCTTTGTTGGGTTTACTTTTAATGGTGTCCCTAAAACCCTGCATTATAAACAGGCTGGTACAATTTATTAAAGAACAAATTAATATTTTGGCCTCTAAGCCCATACAGGTCCACTATCATTGCCTGGATATGGAAGACCGTGCTGCCAACATTTAAAAGGATGTTCTACCCTCCTCACAAGCTTATTTCTTAAGTTTACATGCCCACAGATCTCGCTTTCTTACATAAAACTCTAAGTAACAGCTCTGACCAACGATCTTCTGCACTTGCCATAAGGGTTCGTCCTCCATGGGCCGCTCCACTTGGGGGAGGACGCACCCATGGAGTGAGGACGTTAGGGCATAATAACGGAGGGTGCAGGAAGGACTGCAGGAGGATGGATCCATGGTTCCCAAAATCCAAGTCTTCTGAGTGACACGCTCTGGTGCATGGCAGTTGGCATGCTTCCCCCTCAAAGCCGTCTCCTCAAAAAACATGCCAAGGCCACCACGAAATCTATTAAACATGCTCGATCAGATCAGGAGATATTCTAAGGAATGCTAGAGAAACAGAGCCTCTACAACCCCTAAAACATTGGCCTGTAAGGTATGGTCAAATATTTTATATAAGAAAGGGAGGAGATGTCAGGGGCTAGAAGGAAGTTCTCCTTCAAAGAATAGCCTGACACTTACAAGAAATAGCCCCCTGCGAGATATCCTGCCTGGGAGACATCCCGCAGCCATCTATCACCCTGAGACATCCTGCAGCTATCCGTCTTCCTGAAATATCCTGAGGTTATCTCACCCTGTGAAGACATCCAGCAACTGCCGATAAGAGAGCTTTCTCATCCGCAGCATATAAATACACTGTGAGAACTATAAAAGTTTTCAGCATGATCAGAACTGTTGTCTTGCTGTCCTCTCTCATGACTCTTTTCCCTTCATTCCTCCCCAACAAGGTTCAACGCCCACGTTGAAGTGTCCAGCCGGCCCGGACACCTGACACTAAACCATAACCTACTAGACTCTGACTATTAATACTAATATGATGGAGAAAAATAATCCAACAGAATGGAAATGCAAGCAGTACAGATGAGGCATGGTGTATAGTTGGACTTGCCTTTTGAATGATATAGGGTAGGTGTTATAAATCTAGCTAATTTATAATTGAAATAGTTCTCCACATGTTTTTAAAGTTAACAAATATGTGAATACCTGTCTCCCATTCTCTGTAGCCAATTCAGCACATGTATTTTTATATGCACATATAGAATCCTACCTGGTATCACACGTATATTCTTCTGAGGTGTCTGACTTGGCAAATACAAATTGTGAGAAGAGATCACTCTTCCTAAACTCTGTTGGAACTGAAAATTCAACCTATGGGTGAGCCTCCTAGTAGAAAATTCAACCTATGGGTGAGCCTCCTAGTAGAACAACAAGCCATACATAAATCCATGTTTATTAAAATAAATATTTTTGCATCTGTGGCTGATGTACATTTCATGAAGAATTTCGATTGGCATATATATTGCTACATCGTATTGTCTGTTTTTGTTTTTTTAATATATATATATATATATATATATATATATATATATATATATATACAATCTTCAAATTTTTCCAAATATAAAATATATGTGTCTTATATACACTACCTAAATTCTTTCATGTTCATGTATGTGGATTTATAATCAACATTTCACAAGATTATTCTCAGAAATATTCATCCACCTGAAATACATATTTGTTTCCTATTACTGAAAACTAACTTCAGTGAATGGTGCATACAATCCTAATATTTCTACATTAACTGACCCTGTTTAACATCAATGCAAGTAGATTCCTATGGGACATGATGTTTATTTTGAAGTTTCTTTTATTCAACACTGGTACAATACAATTTCTACAGTTTACGAACATCATAGGACATATATTTCATCCATAAGTTCAAAAATTTATAGGCATTTGATTCACTTTCAATCATTTACTGATTCAGAACACATGTATTCCTCCAGGTTTCTTAACTGGTCTTTTCATGAGACTTTATTTCAAACACAGTATTTTCAATTTCCATAATCATTTTGAAGCAAAACTCACACACTCTTCATGATAAAACATAACCCTAATATTACCATTAGATGTATTACTGGTTAGAATGAATAATTGTATATCAATATAAGATTTTCTGTATATATTCAGATATCAATTCAATCTATTATTTAAAGTTGGAACCAATTATATTATTTATTCACAGTATGGTCTATTCATGAATTATCTCTACAATCATAGACAAAGGGTACATCTATTTGTAACCCCAATACTAATTTATTCGTCTTCAAAATGTTGCTCCCAGAAATGGTGGAAGAAATACTCATGTCACCTGATGTACGTATGCATTTATCACAGTAATATTCTGGACACAATAAGCAGAGGTCACACTTATGATTGTACCAAAGCCTAAATGGAAAGTGAGCATGGATTACTAAAAACATTCATGTCCAGGTTGCCTAATGCTCTCAAATGTCAATCCTATTTATGACAACATATTTGTTTCTTCCTAAGACTATATATTCAACCTCAACTCTGTTCAAATGTCTAATCCTATCACTCACTTTATACTTTCCCTGATTTCCTAATGTCTCTATTGATGTCTGCTTTCCTAAATATTTTCACCAGTTCACCATTTTGACTAACACTTCACATGTGCTGACATTTACGTTCACTGTCTATGTGATACCCTATTGCTAAAGAACTTTTGGTCCAATTCCTGTACTCACTCTTCTTCTGAAACCTACAGAATATCTTCCTAATCCTACCGACTATCACAGTTTGAGTGGATACTCACTTCTACATTCAATCATCGAAGGTACAAGGTCCTATGCCATTGATTATTGATTTATCTGAAACATCTTTGCAGAACATGTATCAAAGCTAAGTATCCCAATCAAGAGTGCAATGCCCTTCTGGGATTCCAATCTTACCTAGATTTCTGTTTTCATACTTATATTTCACCTATATATTCTTATAAATATCACAGGTTCCCAATACCATTATTCATCAAGCAGAATGATTCCTAACCCAAATCAAACCTGTTATTAAGCGAAACCATACACTGTTCCCTCAATCTAACTTTACAGAAGAGCAGGGACAGTGTTGGTCCTAAAATAGAGGAATGTAGGGAATCTTCCACCTGTTGAAAAACTCAAAGTTTCATTCAGAAGTGATCCCTGGAGAAGATATAGGCACCACTGAAGGACCTGAGAGAGCAAAAGTCAACTTCCATGGCAAACAACCTGGTCAGTATGAAAGGTTGTTACTGAATCAGCCTCTCTGTTCTTTTTTTTATTATTGGTTGTTCAAAACCTTACAAATCTTTTGACATAACATATTCATACATTAGCATACATTAGCTTCAAGTGATTTATGAACTCCCATTTTTACCCCAGATACAGATTGAAGAATCACATCGGTTACACATCCACATTTTTACATAATGCCATACTAGTAATTGTTGTATTCTGCTACCGTTCCTATCCTCTACTATCCCCCCTCCCCTCCCCTCCCATCTTCTCTGTCTACCCCATCTACTGTAATTCATTTCTCACCTTGTTATTTTCCCATTCCATTCACAACCTCTAATATGTAATTTAGTATAACAATGAGGGTCTCCCTCCATTTCCATGCAATTCCCCTTTTCTCTCTCTTTCCCTCCCACCTCATGTCTCTGTTTAATGTTAATCTTTTCTTCCTGCTCTTCCTCCCTGCTCTATTCTTAGTTGCTCTCATTATATCAAAGAAGACATTTGGTATTTGTTTTTTAGGGATTGGCCAGCTTCACTAAGCATAATCTGCTCTAGTGCCACCCATTAGAATATGGACCCAAACAGTCCTGTTTGGAGAGCTGGTCTTGGGTGCCTATGGTTGATATACATTCTAACTTGTGAAAGTGTCACAGTACGTAGGGGCAGCCTCCATCTCATGGGACCCTTGGAAGCAACTGTTAGGACAAAGTGGTTGCTAAGGCAGTGACCTCATTCAGTTCCTGAAGGAAGTGACCTCACCTCACTTCCTTGGTGATGGAACTCTAAGAACTTGTTATCCAGGAAGACAGGCACCCAGAGCCTGTCCCATTCCCAGTCACAGTGGTCTCACTTGTTTGTATATACCAAGGACAGAGTCAGTCTTTCTTGGTACCTACTGATATGAGAATGGCCAAATTCCAGAAAAGCTCTGAAGAGGGGCCTTTCCTGAGGAAAGCAGATAGTGGTTCACCACTGGCTCCTGACATCTTCACAGAGTTGGTTAAGGAGACCAGATCTAAGACAGGACAGGCCATTTCTGGGGAACATACTATGGCCCACCAGTCAGAGGACACTCTGGATAGTCACCGACCTACTTTGGGGAAGGAGGTGCCTCTGTGGGTGTCGCTGTGTGTTTGTGGATTTGTCTCATGTTCTGAGAATAGATAGAAAAGGCGGTTTGTTTGGTTTTGAGTGAACTATTTCTAGTAAGTCATTTGACAAGGCGAGTGTTTCTATGTCTGTGTATCCCACTGTGTCCATGGTTATAGACATTAGAAAAGAGAATGGATCAATTGATGTGTCCTGTCTAGTAGAAAGCTTCCCATCATTTATTCTGCCAAATTGATGAATGGATTTTGGCTTGCCTTATCGATGGGCAACACGTGCTATTTTCCAAAGTTCCTGCGTTCTTCCTGAATTCTAGACACTCTACAGAATAGGCTCATGGTTTTGTGTCCAAGATATGTACCACTTCCAAGCCCTGTTACATGGCCATGTACTGGATAGCTGAAGGGAATGGCGAGCATCTCAGAAAACTCAAATATCAGTGTGACCAATAAAGTCTCAGTGGAGAAACCCTGCTTTGCTTACCTATTGTTCTGTTGCCCTGAATGTCAGGAAGGTCTTTGCCTCAGTCCACCCCTTTGTGAAACCTGAAGAAAACAGGTTTCAAATGGAAATGAATGGGCATCACCTGTGCCTCTTTGCTTAATTGCTTTGGAAAGGGATGTGTCTGAATCCGCCTCTTTGCCCTGTTTGAGGCAATGGCTTAGATTCTCAGCACCTGATGTATCTTAAGAATGATCCCATGTGTGCATCCAAAACCAAAATGGCCAAAAGAGCAGTCATTATGGATGAAGTCTCTCCCCTTCTTCTGTTAGGTTCCTGACCTCCATCAAGTGAGAATAGGGATCCTTTGGGTCAAATGATTTCTTCAAACCCTGCAGAAGCTAGCCGATAAGTGCTTGGTTTTCTAATGACTCCAATTCACATAAAAAAATAAACCCCACAGTCAGTAGGCCTCAAATTAGAGAAGCAGAGAAGTATTAACAGCAGGCCTATTTGATCACTCCTGGTTCACAGAAAGTTTGTCCAGGCAACCCTGATTTTAGGCCATCAAGGGGCAAGGGAGATTATTTTGGAGACTGTCTTGGGCTTCGCCCCTCATGGAAACATCCAGCCAGAGGTTATGATGAGTGTCTATATGAAAGATCATGAGGGCCATGTGGGAGTGTTTTGGTTTTAATTGTGGCCATTTGTTTGGTGGTTGGAAGAGATGACTGGGTCCACCTTGACATGAACTCTGGTGTGATTCCCCTTAGAGACTGAGTTCTGGAACTGAACTCAGAGAATTATTGCCATGAATTGTGTTAGGATTTTAGGAGGCCATGCATGAGAGTCCCCCTTGAAAACTGAGATCTAGGCCCAGGGTGGCTTTCAACAGAGCACTGGGAATCACAGCCAAGATATCACGTGATTTCATTCTGAAAGACTTGGCAGCCATAGTTGAGAGTCGAAACACACATGGTCCTCATTGTAGACCACAATGGGCCTGGCTTCATGTGACCATTTGGCCACTTTTTGAGAAGCCTTGCCTGTGAGAATTCTCCAAAGCTTTCATTGAAATGTGCTTCCTCTGCATTTAATGGTTCTGGAGTGAATTTTAACCCACAGTGCCTCCAACATCATCATTGAAAAATGGCTACAAAAATACCATAACATTTTTGAAATTCCCATGACCAGGTGGCAATGGAGGACATTTGGATGTCCTGTTGCTGGTCATGAGTATACCAGACAGTGCTTTGATTGAATGGGTTTTATGAAAATCGTGTAGAACAGAGATGCCAATAAGTTGGAGCCTGCTGAGTAGTGGGCCTAGAGCCATGGTGGTCAGGTGTGTGATAAAACATCTGTGGTGGGGCCTTGTGGATCTTCCATTGGCTTCCAAATGGCTTGGAACTGACATGGTGCAGCGAGCAGTCCCTTCTATGTAAAGGCATCTTGTAATATTGAGAGATTTCAGGGCAATGTTCAGAATCATGTTGCTATCGTCAATGGGGCAATATATGTGGGCTAGAAGTATGTTTGGTGCATTCTCTTGCAGAAACTGACCCACCACATGTGACAGAACTCTCTCCAGCACTGTGATCCACTAAAACTCCTTGTATTTTTGAATCAAATAGCAAACTCCTAGTGCAGCAGCAAGAAACACCATGAAATTTGGAGGATGACCAAATGGCTTCACAGTCCACATGGGGAGACACTTAGACCCCAGTGGTCACAGTTTACCTACAAAGAGCAAATTCAGCACTGCTGCCTCATCTTCACTGCAAAATAAGAAACCATGTCCTCCAGGTCACATAGATGCAGACCCAGCTTTGATGGTCTCAATACAAATGAAGCTAAAGCTCCAGAAAACAACATATTTTTCAGGTGCCCAACCTCAGAGGCAGTTCTTCAAGAAGTCTTTAGGCCAGCAGAGCTCCATGTTTGTGGAGTGTTTACCCTGTCCCTTACTTTTGGGAACTCCTCTACCACCTCCAGTGTTGTGAACTACTGAGCATATTCCATTCCAGATATGTATTCACAGATTTTCTAACACTTCTCCTCTAATTGTGTCTTACTTGGGGCAAAAGTAATGTCAAGCCATAGTTCTTGATGAGAGTGGGAACATTTTTGTGTAGCACATATTTGCATACACATTGGATTCATTTTCCAATTTTCCATTTGAAATACTGAATCCCTGACACTAACCCCTACCCTACTAGACTCTGACTACTAATCGTAATATCATGGAGAATAATAACCCAATCAGAATAGAAATACAAGCAGTTCAGAGGAGGCATGTTTGGTATTGTTGGACTTGCCTTTTGCATTATATACGGTAGGAGTTATAAATCTAGTCAATTTTTTTGTTGAAATAGTTCTCCGTGTGTTTTTAAAGTTAACAAATATGTGAATTTATTTCTCCCTTTCTCTGTAGCCTAGTCAGCAGATGTATTTTTATATTCATATATAGAATCCTACCTGGTATCACACGTACATTTTTGTGAGGTGGCTGACTTGGCAGATACAAATTGTGAGAAGATATCACTCCTCCTAAACGCTGTTGAAACTGAAAATTCAACCTATGGGTGAGCCTCCTATTTGAACAACATTATACATAAATCCATGTTCAGTAAAACTAATATTGTTGGATCCGTGGATGATATGTATTTCATGATAAATTTCGGTTGGCATACATAATGCTACATTGTAATGTCTCTGTGTGTGTGTGTGTATATATATATATATATATATATATATATATATATATATATATATATATACTCTCCAGATTTTTCAAAATATGAAATACATGTGCCTTATTGTGCACTCCCCAAATTCATTCATATTCATGTATGTGGATTTATAATCAACTTTTCAAAAGATTATTCTCAGAAATATTCATCAACCTGAAATACATGTTGGTTGCCTAGTACTGAAAACTATCTTCAGTAAATGGTGCATACAAAACATAATATTTCAACATTGCAAGTTGGCCGCAAATAGAGTGGATCACACCCAGTGTACCACGCCACATTGCAGGTGAATAACGAGTTAAAATGACAAAAGACTATCTTGTTAGGATCTTATAGAAAAATGGGTGTGCACCGAAACCTAAAAGAATGATTTCCACCAACGAGGTCCGGTAATTGAGTCTCAAACGTGAGCTGAATATGCAACCGGAGATCCGGGCTCATTGATCCCTGTGGCCCGCCCCATGGCTGCAGACATCGAGGCACCACCGAGAAGCGACTAGCATCCAGGGAGAAACGTTGCTGCAGATTCTGTGGAATCCTGCCGGCTGACACCGCACTGAGCCCCAGGCCGAGTTCGGGATTTCAGTCAGGGAAGGAAGCTCTACAGTTCTATCCCCCACAACGGAACCTCCACCAAGGAAACCAATGACCACCATCTTGGAGAGCTGAAGTAACCACCGCCACTCTCCGATAGATTGCAACAATAAAACAGTTGTGTGTTTTCCGCTCATCTCCCATACAGTAGGAAATTTGCATAAAATCTCTCCTAAGCTTTCCAGGGGAGGGATTTTCAGAGAGAGCCTGCATAAAGATTGGGGAGGGAAACTAGAGGCACCTGACCTTCAACTCCCCCTCCCATCAGTGGTGAAAACGAAATCTGTCTAGCCAGGGATGGGGGAAAGGGCAAACGGAAAAAATAATAAAAATAGAGTGCTGGGGTTCCCAATAGACACAATCCACACCCAAGAAACGGCAAGCCAGAGTACAGTTTGAGCTGCCGAGGGCATTACTCAGGGGAAATCTGGTCTAGCAGGAGAAACCAGGACTAGCAGGAGAAACCAGGGGACTAGAGGCCAGGCCCGCGTGACTGGGCGCCTGGAGAACGCTCGCCCGCCGGCAACAGCCGGCCCACTGCAGGTGCGACTGGACGGCTGGAGACTGCCTGCCCACCAGCGACCAATCGCCTGCCATATGCCCACCCTAATGGGTGGCTAGAGATCGCACAACCGCCGGTGACAGCCCACCAGCTGACTGCGCGACTGGACAGCTCGTGACCACCTGCACGCCGGCGACCGGGAGCTGAAACCAAACAGAGACAGTACAGTCCCACACCCCCATGCGAACACCCGGGCAAAGAGCCTGGGGCCCACCATAGCAGAGAGGTGACATCACTGGAGCTCGGCCGTCGGAATTCCTTCCCAGTGGAATCCACTTTAGCATTCACAGTCTACCAACACAAAGGAGAGTCAATAGAGATATATAAAACCAAAGCAAATATATAGAAGAGAGCAGAAACACAGCAATCAAATGGAGCTGGAAAGTAATGTGAACTTCATGAAAAAACAAGGGAAAAAGGTGTACAAATAATGCCGGACAACTTAATTTTACAGGAGGACCTAGAATCATCAGAAACAGGGATAGGGAAAAAACTCAATGCATCCCTAACTCAGATGGAAAGAAATATTAGAGAAGACATGAGGCAGCAAGTCCAAGCAATAAAAGAATACTTTGAAAATGAATTAAACAAACAAATTCAAATGGCAAAGAACGAGCTTCACCAAAAGACAGAGATCTTAAAAAAAATCAAACAGTAATCCTAGGAATGCAGAAAAATATAAACCACATTAAAAATTCAAACGAGAATATTGTAAATAGACTAGATCAATTAGAAGTCAGAAGATCAGATAATAAATACAAAGTTTATCAACTTGAAAAGAATATAGTCAACACAGAAAAGATGCTTATATCCCATGAGCAATCTATTTAAGAGATATGGGATGTCATAAAAAAAACAAATTTGAGAGTCATTAGGATAGAAGAAGGCATAGAGATTCAAACCAAAGGAATGGACAACATATTAAATGAAATAATTCTAGAAAACTTCCCAGAGATGAAAGATGGAATGGATTGCCAAATCCTTGAAGCCTACATGACCTCAAACCTTCAAAACCATAATAGACCAACTCCAAGACATAGAATTATGAAGATAGCCAACATGCAGAACGTGGATACATGTTCTTCTCAGCAGCACAAGGATCCTACTCAAAGATAGATCATATATTATGCCATAGGGCAACCCTTAGTAAATATAAAGGCGTGGAGATAATACCATGCACCATATCTGATCATATTGGAATGAAACTGGAAATCAATGATAAAAGAAGAAAGGAAAAATCCTACATCATATGGAAAAATGAACAATATTCTACTGAATGTTCAATGGGTTACAGAAGACATAAAGGAGGATATAAAAAATTCTTAGAGACAAATGACTATACAGACACAACATACTGGAATCTATAGGACACAATGAAAGCAGTTTTAAGAGGGAATTCATTTCTTGGAGTTCTTTCCTCAAAAAAAAAAAAAAAACAAATAAATGAACTCACACTACACCTCAAAAACCTAGAAAAAGAAAACGAAAACAACAGCAAATGTAGTAGAAGACAAGAAATAATTAAAATTAGAGCAGAAATCAACGAAATTGAAACAAAAAAAAACATTGAAAAAATTGATAAAACTAAAAGTTGGTTCTTTGAAAACATAAATAAGATTGACAGGCCCTTAGCCATGCTAACGAAGAGAAGAAGAAAGAGAATTCAAATTACAAACATACGGCATGAAAAAGGCATTATCACAGCAGACACTACAGAAATACAGAAGATAATTAGAAAGTATTTTGAAACCCTATATTCAAATGAAATAGAAGATAGTGAAGATATCAATAAATTTCCTAAGTCATATGATGTGCCCAAATTGAGTCAGGAAGACACACACAATTTAAACAGACCAATAACAAAGGAAGAAATATAAGAAGCCATCAAAAGACTACCAACCAAAAAAAGCCCTGGAGCGGATGGGTATAGAGCGGAGCTCTACAAAACCTTAAAAGAAGAATTAATACCAATACTTTTCAAGCTATTTCAAGAAATAGAAAAAGAAGGTGCTCTTTCAAATTCATTCTATGAGGCCAAAATCACCCTGATCCCAAAACCAGACAAAAACACTTCAAAGAAAGAAAACTACAGACCAATGTCTCTAATGAACTAGGATGCAAACATTCTCAATAAAATCCTGGTGAATGTAATACAAAAGCATATCAAAAAATTGTGCACCATGATCAAGTAGGATTCATCCCAGGGAAGCAAGGCTAGTTCAATATACGGAAATCAATAAATGCTATTCACCACATCAATAGACTTAAAGACAAGAACCATATGATCATCTTGATAGATGCAGAAAAAACATTCGACAAAGTTCAGCCTCCCTTTATGTTCAAAACACTAGAAAAACTAGGATAACAATGTTGAGTTACCTCAACATTGTAAAAGCTATATATGCTAAACCTCAGGCTAGCATCATCGTAAATGGAGAAAAACTGAAGGCATTCCCTCTAAAATCTGGAACAAGACAGGGATGCCCTCTATCACCACTTCTATTCGATTTAGTTCTTGAAATACTAGCCAGAGCAATTAGACAGACAAAAGAAATTAAAGACATAAAAATAGGAAAAGAAGAACGTAAATTATCGCTATTTGCAGATGACATGATAATATATTTAACAGACTCAAAAGGGTCTACAAAGCAACTGCTAGAGTTAATAAATGAATTCAGCAAAGTGGCAAGATATAAAGTCAACACGCATTAATCAAAGGTATTCCTGTATATCAGCAGCAAAACTTCTGAAATGGAAATGAGGAAAACCACTCCATTCACTATATCCACAAAGAAAATAAGATACTTGGGAATCATCCTAACGAAAGAGGTGAAAGATTTATATAATGAAAACTACAGAACCCTAAGGAAAGAGATAGAAGAAGATCTTAGAAGATGGAAAAATGTACCCTGTTCATGGATAGGCAGAACTAACATCATCAAAATGTTGATATTACCCAAAGTTCCCTACAGGTTTAAATCGGTGCCAATAAAAATCCCAACAGCATTTCTTGTAGAAATGATAAAGCAATCATGAAATTCATATGGAAAAACAAAAGACCCTGAATACCAAAAGCAATTCTAAGCAGGAAGTGTGAATCTGGAGGTATAGCGATACAAGAGTTCAAACTGTACTACAAAGCAATAGTAATAAAAACATCGTGGTACTGGTACCAAAACAGGCAGCTGGACCAATGGTATAGAATAGAGGACACAGAAACCAATCCACAAAATTACAACTTTCTTATATTTGATAAAGGGGCTAAAAACATGCAATGGAGGAAAGATAGCATCTTCAACAAATGGTGCTGGGAAAATTGGAAATCCATATGCAACATAATGAAACTGAATCCCTTTCTCTCAGCATGCACAAAAGTTAACTCAAAATGGATCCAGGAGGTAGATATCAAATCAGAGACACTGTGTCTAATAGAAGAAAAAGTTGGCTACGATCTACATACTGTGGGGACGGGCTCCACATTTTTTAATAGGATGTCCATAGCCCAAGAGTTAATAACAAGAATAAACAAATGGGACTTACTTAAACTAAATTGTTTTTTTTCTCAGCAAGAGAAACAATAAGAGAGGTAAATAGAGAGCCTACATCCTGGGAACAAATTTTTACCCCTCACACTTCAGATAGAGCCCTAATATCCAAAATATACAAAAAACTCAAAAAATTAAACAATAAGATAACAAATAACCCAATCAACAAATGAGCCAAGGACCTGAACAGACACTTTATAGAGGAGGACTTTCAATCAATGAACAAGTACATGAAAAAATGCTCACCATCTCTAGCAGTCAGAGAAATGCAAATCAAAACCACCCTAAGATACCATCTCACTCCAGTAAGATCGGCAGCCATTATGAAGTCAAACAAAATAAGTGTTGGTGAGAATGTGGGGAAAAGGGTACACTTGTACACTGCTGGTGGGACTGCAAATTGGTGAGGCCAATTTGGAAAGTACTATGGTGATACCTGGGAAAGCTGGGAATGGATCCACCATTTGACCCAGCTATCACCCTTCTCGGACTATTTCCTGAGGATCTTAAAAGAGCGTACTATAGAGATACTGCCACATCAATGATCATAGCTGCACAATTCACAATAGCTAGACTGTGGAACCAACCTAGATGCCCTTCAATAGATGAATGGATAAAAAAAATGTGGCTTTTATACAAAATGGAGTATTACTCTTCATTAAAAAATGACAAAATCATAGAATTTGCAGGGAAATGGATGGCATTAGAGCAGATTATGCTAGGCGAAGCTAGCCAATCCTTAAAAAACAAATGCCAAATGTCTTCTTTGATATTAAAAGAGCAACTAAGAAAAGAACATCGAGGAAGAGCATGAGGAAAAGTTTAACATTAAACAAAGACCAGTGGGGGGAGAGAAAGGGAGAGAGAAGGGAAAGCATATGGGAATAGTAGGAGACCCTCAATGTTACACAAAATTACATATAAGAGGATTTGAGGGGAAATGGGGGGGAAACAGTGGAGAGAATTGAACAACAGCAGATGAGGTAGAGAGGGAAGATGGGAGGGTAGGGGAGGGGGGATATTGGGGGATAGGAAAGGTCGCAGAATACAACAGTCACTAATATGATATTATGTAAAAATGTGAATGTGTAACCAATGTGATTCTGCAATTCATATTTGGGAAAAAAATGAGAGTTCATAACCCAATTGAGTCAAATGTATCAAAGATGATATATCATGAGCTTTGTAATGTTTGGAACAACCAATAGAAATAAATAAATAAATAACGGTTTAAAATTGAGTGGGAAGAAATCAGCTAAAAATGGGTTGAGATGCATTCATTTTGCTAAGCAAAACTTTGTTTTGTTTAGTTGTAACTATCACAAATTTATTTTACAAGGAAATTGGCTTTTGAAAATGCACATAATTGAGATTAAAGGATAATTCACCTACCTTCTTGAAAAATTCATAGCATTTCCTATATTTTTCAAATTTTATTTTTTTCGTGAATATTTTGTCATGGACCAGGTCTAGTCTTAGGCTATTCTTCCAGAATACTACCTCATCTGACAAATTCGTACAATCTGTTGGATTGTTTTTTTCACCTTTTATTTAATAGTTTCTAGCTGATAATGTGTATTTTCTTTATCTTTATTTGTACGTATATACCCAACAATATCTTTGCATTTTATGTTTTACTGGGGAAGAGACTGATCAAAAGCTCTTTGTTATATGTATCAACAATCAGACATTTAGAGCACGCAATTATTCTTAATTTTGCATGAAAATATCTTTGTACTATTTTCTTATACAGATTTAGAATTATTAATATGTCCCTACTGTAATAAGTAATTACTTACAAGAAGAATTAAACAATTGACTTTATATCAATTATGAATATGAAACGTACTAAAACAAGGATTTGGCAATTAATACACAATTGATAGAAATTGAAATCACAAGAAAACCATTTAAAATGTCAGTGCATATGGTCCTTAAATAATAGGTAATTCAAAAAACATTTTTTTAATTCATAAGATTTAATATGCCGTATTACAGCTTAATGTGATATAAAACCTTAAATTATCAGTATTGATAAAAAAGAATGATACCTGTTTATTTAAATATGTTTATTTGATTTTCACAGTAAGATGTTAATTCTGGAAGTCTTGAGAATTAAGAAAGTTTTGGTCTATATTATTTTTAACAGGCTAATCAAAATACTTTTAAATATATATGTATATATATATATATATATATATATATATATATATATATATATATATATATATAATATGTAATGCATATGCATGAATATAGATACATATGTATAAAAATGTATTTTAATATATCTATCAGGTGATTATAATTATTAAATTTTCTCAAGAAAAAAACAATGACTATGAAAAACAGTCTTAAATTTAAATTTCATAGCATACTACTGTTTGTAATGACATGAGAGAAAAACAGATATGAAAGGAAAACGAAAAAGGAAGAGAGAGAAGGGGGAAAATGAGGAAGAAAGTGAGTAAAGATGAGGGAGAGGCGTGTTCGATGTAAAGATAAAAGTGGAGGGGCTGGGTTTGTGGTTCAGTGGTAACATGCTTTTCTAGCATGTGTGGGACACTGGGTTCTATTCTAAGCACCACATACAAATAAACAAAATGAAGGTCAATCACAACTGAAAAAATAAAAAATAAAAAAGTAGAAATATTAGCAAAACTCCAAGCTTTTATGAATGTTAAATTAAAAAAAAAAATTATGTAACATAGCCTTATGTAATTTCTAGACTATCCAAAAGAGTCATTAAATGTTAGATTATTAGTGCAATAACTAAAAATCCATTGCTCTTTCCTCAACATTCTGTGGCATGCTAGTGGTAAAATAAATTCTATTATAACACCAAAAAAAAAAAATCTAATATTTCTATAGTAACTGACCCAGTTTAATATCAAGGCTAGCAGATTCCTATGGGACATGATGTGTATTTTGACATTCATTTTTATTCAACACTGGAACATTACTATTTCTTCAGTTTATGCACATCATAGGATATATATTTCATCCACAAGTTCGCTAATTTATACGCATTTGTTTCACTTTCAGTCACTTCCTGCTTCAGAACACATGTATTTCTTATGTTTCTTGACTGCTCTTTTCATGAGACTTCTTTCCAAACACATTATTGTCGATTTCCATTATCACATTTGAAGCAAAACTCACACACCCGTATGATAAACCAAACCCTAATATTACCATTAGATGTACAACTAGCTGGAATGAATGATTGTATATCAATATAAGATTTCTTACTTAGTTTCAGATATCAATTAAATCCATTATTTAAAGTGGAACCAGTTATATTATTTATTCACAGTATGGTCTTTTCATGCATTATCTCTATATTCATAGACACAGGGTACACCTCTTTGTACCCCCAATACTAATTTATACGTCTTCAAAATATTGCTCCCAGAAATGGTGGAAGAAATGCACATGTCACCTGATTTACATATACATTTTATCACAGTAATATTCTGGACACAAACAGCAAAGGTGACACTTATGATTTTACCAAACCTAAATGGAAAGTGAAGATGGATTACTAAAAACATCCATGTCCAGGTTGCCTAATGCTCTCAAATGAGAATCCTATTCTTGACTACATATTTGTTTCTTCCTAAGATTATATATTCAACCTCAAGCCCCTTGAACATGTCTAATCTTATCACTCACTTTATCATTTGCCTGATTTCCTAATGTCTCTATTGATATCTGCTTTCCTACATATTTTCCCCAGATTATCACTGTGACTGACTCTTCACATGTGCTCACATTTACATTCAATCTCTACCAGAAGCCCTATTGCTAAAGAACTTTTGGTCCAAATGCTATACTCACTCTTCGTTCTAAACCTACCGACTATCTTTCTAATAATACCGACTATCCCTTATTGTCTAGAAGTTCTCTTTGACATTCCATCATTCAAGGTACAAAGTCCTATGCCATTGAACATTGATTTATCTGAGACATTTCTGCAGAACATAATTCAAAGCTAAGTATCCCAATCAAGGGCCCAATGCCCTTCTGGGCTTCAAATCTTACCTAGATTACTGTTTTTATTCTTATATTTCACTTTTACATTCTTGTAAATATTACAGGTTCCCATTACCATTATTCATCCCGCAGAATGATTCAAATCGAACTTTTATTAACCGTAACCATACACTTTTCCCTCAATCAAACTTTACAGAAGAGCAGGGACAGAGTTGCTTTTACAATACAGGAATGTAGGGGTTCTTAAACCTGCTGAGATCCTCAAAGGTCCATGCAGAAATGATCCCTGGAGAAGATGTAGGCAGCTATGAAGGAGTTGAGAGAGCAAAAGTCATCTTGCATGGCAAACCCCCTTGTCAGGATGAAGGGATGTGTCTGAATCAGTCTCTCTATTCTAAATGTAGAGAAGATGGACCAAATCAGGCCTGTGTGGGGAGATGTTCCCAGGCGCCTATGTTTGATATACCATTCTATCTTGTGAAATTGTCACCGAAAGTAGGGGCAGCCTCTATCTCATGGGACCCTTGGAAGCAAATGTTAAATCAAAGTGATTGCCAAGGTAGTGACCTCATGCAGTTCCTGAAGAAAGTGACCTACCTCACTTCCTTGGTGATGTAACTCTCTGAACTTGGAATCCAAGATGCCAGGCTCCCAGAGCCAGTCCCAGTCCCAATCCCAGTGAGCTCACTTGTTTGCATGTACCAAGGACAGAGTCAGTATTTCTTGGTATCTACTGATGTGAGGATTGCCAAATGCCAGGACAGATCTGAAGAGGGGCCTTTCCTGAGAAAGCAGGTAGTGGCTCACCGCTGGCTCCTGAGAACTTCACAGAGTTGGCAAAGGAGACAGATCTGAGACATGACAGGACATTTCATTGGAACATAATATGGCCCAACAGACAGAGGACACTCCAGATAGTCAGAGACATACTTGTGGGAAGGAGATGCCTTTGTGAGTGTGAGTGTCAGTTTGTGGTTTATCTCATATTCTGAGAATAGGTAGGAAAGACAGTTTGTTTGGTTTGGAATAGACTGTTTCTAGTAAGTTTTTTGACAAGATGAGTGATTCTATATCTGTGTATCCCACTGTGTCCGTGGTTGTAGACATTAGAAAAGAGAATGCATCAATGGATATGTCCTGTCTAGTAGAAAGCTTCCCAGCATTCATCCTGCCCAATTTATGAATGAACTGCAGCTTGCCTTATGGATGGACAACACCTACTATCTTCCTAAGTTTCTGTTTTCTTCCTGAATTCTGGCCACTCTGCAGAATAGGCTCATGGTTTTGTGTCCAAGATATGTACCACCTCCAAGCTCTGTGACATGCCCATGTACTGGATAGCGGTAAGGAATGGGAACATCTCAGAAAACTCAGATATCAGTGTGACCAGGAAATTCTCAGTGGAGAAACCCTGCTTTGGGCCATTCTCTTACCTATGTTTCTGTTGCCCTGAATGTCAGGAAGGTCTTTGCCTCAGGCCACCTCTTTGTGAAGCCTGAAGAAAACAGTTTTCAAATGAAAATAAATGGCCATCTCCTGTGGCTCTTTTCTTAATTTCTTTGGAAAGGGATGTGTCTTAATCAGCCTCTTGGACCTGTGTGAGGTTGTGGCTTAGATTCTCAGCACCTGATGGATCTAAAGAAAGATCCCATGTGTGCATCCAAACCAAAATGGCAAAAAGATCCGTAATGGTAGATGAAGTGTCTTGCCTTCCTTTGTTAGGTTCCTGACCTACATCAAGTGAGAATAGGGATCCTTTGGGTCAAATGAAATCTTCAAAGCCCTAAAGAAGTGCTTGGGTTTTCTCATTATTCCAAATCACATAAAGAATCTATACCTGACAGGCAGTAGGCTTCAAAATGGAGAAGCAGAGCAGTATTAACTGCAGTCCTATTTTATCACTCCTGCTTCAAATGCAGGGTGTCCAGGCCCCCATGACTTTAGGCAAATTAGGGGTAAGAGAGCTTATTTTGGACACTAACACATACCCCACTAGACTCTGACTACTAATCCTAACATGATGGAGGATAATAACCAAAACAGAATAGAAATACAAGCAGTTCAGAGGAGTCATGTTGTATAATTGGACTTGCCTTTTGCATTATATAGGGTAGGAATTATAAATCTAGTCAATTTTTAATTTTTAATTAAAACAGTTCTCCATGTGTTTTTAAAGTTAACAAATATGTGAATTCCTCTCTCCCTTTCTCTGTGGCCTATTCAGCACATGTGTTTTTATATGCACATATAGAATCCTACCTGGTATCACATGTACATACTTGACAGGTTGCTGACTTGGCAGATGCAAATTGTGAAAAGAGATCACTCCTCTTAACGCTGTTGGAACTGAAAATTCAAACTATTGGTGACCTTCCTAGCTGAACAAAATTATATATAAATCCATGTTCAGTAAAAAGTATATTTTGGGATGTGTGGATTATATATATTTCATGATAAATTTTGATTGGCATATATATTGCTACTTTTTAATGCCTGTGTGAGTGTGTGTGTGTGTATATATATATATATATATATATATATATATATATATATATATATATATGTATGTATGTATATATATATATATATATATATATATATATATATATACACTCTCCAGATTTTTGAAAAAATGAAATATATGTGTCTTATTATACACTCCCTAAATTTATTCATGTTCATGTATGTGGATTTATTATCAACTTTTCACAAGATTATTCTCAGAAATATTCATCCACCTGAAATACATATTTGTTTCCTAGTACTGAAAACTAACTTCAGTGAATGATGCATACAAATCCTAATATTTCTACAGTTACTGACCAAGTTTAAGATCAATGCAAGTAGATTCCTATGGGACATGACATGTATTTTGATGTTCATTTTATTTCAACACTGGTACATTACTATTTCTTCAGTTTATGCACATCATAGGATATATATTTCATCCACAAGTTCGCTAATTTATATCAATTTGTTTCACTTTCAATTACTTCCTGCTTCAGAACACATGTATTCCTCCATATTTCTTAACTAGTCTCTTCATGAGACTTCTTTACAAACACATTATTTTCGATTTCCATAATTACTTTTGAAGCAAAACTCACACACCCTTAATGACAAACCATAACCGTAATATTACCATTAGATGTATAACTGATAGGAATGAATGACTGTGTATCAATATAAGATTTCTTATATATTTTAAGATATCAATTTAATCCATTATTTAAAGTGGAATCAGTTATATTATTTATCCACAGTATCATCTATTCATGCATTATCTCTATATTCATAGACACAGGGTACACCTCTTTGTACCCGCAATACTAAATTTATACATCTTCAAAATATTGCTCCCTGAAATGGTGGAAAAAATACTTATGTCACCTGATCTACATATACATTTTATCACAGTACTATTTTGGATACAAAATGCAAAGATCACACATATGTTTGTACAAAAGCCTAAATTGAATGGGAGCATGGATTACTAAAAACATTGATGTCTAGGTTGCCTAATTCTCTCAAATGTCCATCCTATTGGTGACTACATATTTGTTTCTTTGAAGATTATATAGTGAATATCAACCCTGTTAAAATGTCTAATCCTATCACTCACTTTATACTTTGCCTGATTTCCTACTGTCTCTATTGATGTTTCCTTTCCTACATATTTTCCCCAGTTTACCTATGTGACTGACTCTTCACATGTGCTGACATTGACATTCATTCTATTACCGAAACCCTATTGATAAAGAACTTTTGGTCCATATCCTGTACTCACACATCTTGCAAATCCTACTGACTATCTTCCTAATCCTATGGACTATCCCTGTTTGAGTGGATGTTCTTTTCTACAATCTATCATCCAAGGTACAAGGTCCTATGTCATTGATTATCGATTTATCTGAGACATCACTGCAGAACGTAATTCAAAGCTAAGTATCCCAATCAAAGGCCCAATGCCAATATGGACTTTAAATCTTACTAAATTTCTGTTTTCATGCATATTTTTCAACTCTATATTCTTATATATATCACAGATTCCCAATACCATTATTCATCCAGCAAAATGGTTCCTAACCCAAAACAAACATGTAATTAACCCTAACCATAAACTGTTCCCTCAATCTACCTTTATAAAAGAGCAGGGACAGAGTTGGTCTTACAATACAGGAAAGTAGGGGATTGTCCACCTGGTGAGAACCTCAAAGGTCCATTCAGAATTGATCCCTGGAGAAGATGTAGGCAGGTATGAAGGTCCTGAGAGATCAAAAGTCATCTTCCATGGCAAACAACCTGGTCAGGATGAAGGCTTTTGTCTGAATCAGCCTCTCTCTTCTTAATGTAGATAAGATGGACCAAATGAGGCCTGTGTGGAGGGCTGTTCCCGGGTGCCTATGGTTGATATACCATTCTAACTTGTGAAAGTGTCACAGAAATACGGTCAGCCTACATGTCATGGGAACCTTGGATGCATGTGTTAGGACAAACTGGTTGCCAAGGCAGTAACCTCATTCAGTTCCTGAAAGAAGTTACCTCACCTCACTTTTTTGGTGATGGCACTTTCTGAACTTGGGATCCAGGAAGCCAGGCATCTAGAGCCTGTCTCAGTCCCAGGCCTAGTGGTCTCACTTGTTTGATTTAACAAAGACAGAGTCAGTCTTTCTTGGTATCTACTGATGTGAGGATGGACAAATGACAGGAAAGCTCTGAAGAGGGGCCTTTCCTGACAAAGAAGGTAGTGGCTCACTGCTGGCTCCTGACAACTTCACAGAATTGCCCATGGACACCAGATGTGAGATTGGAGAGGCTATTTCGGGGGAACATAGTATGGCCTATCAGTCAGAGAACACTCCGGATAGTCACAAACCTACTTGGAGGAAGGAGGTGCTTATCTGGCTGTGGGTGTGGGTTTGTGGTTTTTTTCTCATGCTCTGAGAATATGTCCGAAAGTCGGTTTGTTTGGTTTGAAGTAAAGTGTTTCCAGAAAGTCGTATGAAAAGGCGAGTGTTTCTATGTCTGTGTTTCTCACTGTGTCCGTGGTTGTAGACATTAGCAAAGAGAATGCATCAATGGATGAGTCTTGTCTAGTAGAAAGCTTCCCAGCATTCATCCTTCCCAATTTATGAATGGACTGCGTCTTGCCTTATGGATCGGCAACACCTGCTATCTTCCTAATTTACTGTTTGCTTCCTGAATTCTGGCCACTCTCCAGAATAGGCTCATGGTTTTGTGTCCAAGATATGTACCACCTCCAAGCTCTGTGACACGGCCATGTATTGGTTAAATGAAGGGCATGGCGAGCATCTCAGAAAACTCAGATATCAGTGTGACCAGTAAAGACTCAGTGGAGAAACCATGCTTTGGGCCTTTTCCTTACCTATTGTTCTGTTGCCCCTTGACCTTGTGTAATTCTGTGGCTTAGATTCTCTGAACCTGATGGATCTAAAGAGAGATCCCATGTATGCATCCAAAAGCAAAATGTCCAAAAGAGCAATCATTGTGGATGAAGTCTCTCTCCTTCCTTGGTAAGGTTCCTGACCTCCATCAAGTGAGAATAGGGCTCCTTTGGGTCAAATAAGTTCTTCAAAGCCCTGCAGATTCTAGCCCATAGGTGACTGGGTTTTCTCATGACTCCAATTCACATGAAGATTCTAAATCCCACCATCAGTAGGCCTCAAATTTAAGAAGCAGAGCAAAATAAACGGCAGGCCTATTTGATCACTCTTAGTTCACAGGAAGGGTGTCCAGGCCACCCTGACTTTAGGCAAATGAGGGGCAAGGGAGCTTATTTTGGACACTGTCTTGGGCTGCACCCCTCACGGAAACCTCCAGCCAGAGGTTATGATGAGTGTCTGTATGGAAGAAAATGAGGGCCATGTGGGAGTGTTTTGGTTTTAATTGTAGTCATTTTTGTGGCGGTTAGTAGAGATGACATGGTCCACCTTGGCTTGAACTTTGGTGGGATTCCGCATAAAGAATGAGTTCTCGTACTGAACTCAGAGAAGTATTGCCATGAATAGTGTTGGAATTTTAGGAGGCCACGCACGATAGTCGCCCTTGGAAACTGAGATCTAGGCCCATGGTAGCTATTCACAGAGCACTGGAAATCTCAGCCAGGATATCACATGATTTTATTCTGAAAAACTTGGCAACCATTGTTGAGAGTCAAAACACACATGGACCTCACATTGTAGACCTCAATTTTCAAGGATTCATGTGACCTTTTGGCCACTCTTTGGGAAGCCTTTCCTGTGAGACATCTCCAGATATTTCATTGAAATGAGCTTCCTCACCATTTAATAGTTCCAGAATGCCTCCAACTTCATCCTTGAAAAATGGCTAGGTCAATATATCATGAAATTTTTAAAATTCCCGTGACAAGTTGGCACTGGAGATTCTTTGAATATCTTGTGGCTGATCATGAGAATAACAGTCAGTGCCTTGATTGACTGGTTTTCATAAAAATTGTGCAGAACAGAGATGCCAGGAAGTTGGAGCCTCCTGAGGAGTGGGCCTAGAGCAGTGGTGGGCAGGTGTGTGATAAAACATCTGCGGTGTGGTCATGTGGATCTGCCTTTGGCTTCCAAATTGCTTGTGACTGATATGGTGCAGCCAGCAGTCCCTTCAATGTAAAGGCATCTTGTTATATGCAGAGGTTTTAGGGAAATATTAAGAATCAGGTTGCTATGGTCAAGGGGGCAACTATGTGGGATATAAGCCTGTTTGGTGCATTCTCCTGCAGACCCTGACCCACCACACGTGACAGAACTCCCTCACGCACAGAGTAACAGTTGAATTCTTTGTATTTCGTGAAACAAATACCAAAATCCCAGTGCAGCACCAAGAAACAACACGAAAAGTGGAGAATGACCAAATAGCTTCACAGGCCCATGTGGATACACTTAGCCCCCCGTGTCCACAGTTTACCTACAAAGAGAGTATTCAGCACTGCTGACTCATGTTCAGTGGAAAATAAGAAACCATGTCCTTCAGGTCACATAGATGAAGACACTGATTTGATGGTCTCACTACAAACGAAGCTGAAGCTCCCGACAACAACATATATTCCAAGTGCCCAACCTCAGAGGCAGTTTCTCAAGAAGTCTTTAGGCCAGCAGAGCTCCATGTTTTTGGAATGATTACACTGTCCCTTACTTTTGGAATCTCCACTACCTCCTCCAAGGTTGTGAACTCCTGAGCATATTCCATTCCAGATATTTATTCACAGATTTTCTAACTCTTCTCTTCTAATTGTGTCTTACTCTGGGCGATTGTAATGTCAAGGCATTGTTCTGGATGAGAGTGGGAAGATTTTTGTGTATCACATATTTACATACACATTGGATTCATTTTCCAATTTTCTTTTCAAAATACTGAATACCTCACACTAACACCTACCCTACTAGAC